>NC_064628.1:172021847-172327472 GCF_023864275.1 Schistocerca cancellata | reverse complement strand
ACATTTGAATATTCCTACTTCATAGGATTTGCTCATCCTGATTTTTAGTTGGCATACTTTTGTTTGGTGAATTTGCCCCTTTCTACATGCTATGCTGAGGACCTGCTACTTTTGCCACTATGGTGTTAGTTTAAGTGTGTAAGTCATTACATAGCATGTCCTTTGTCCCTGTGTGGTATCGTTATTGTGTTTGCATGCTTTGTGTATTTCTGTTTTGGGGACTTGTGGGGTTTCCTCCTCTGTACATTATCTGTTTGTTTTTTAGCTGAGTTTTAGTTTTTTATTCTGTCAATGGCATGTATGTAATACACATTGTTCCTAGATATTTGCATTATTACACACATTTCGTTTTGATAAATACTCTTGTTTAGTGGAATCCACATTACTCTATATAACATGTGCCTGAGAGCACATAAAATACTAATATATTCATTTAACCATACATAAACATATACCAATTCACAGAGACATCCAGGGGTGGGTATAGCAGATACACATTCGGCATCTGGCGAAGACATTCAGTAGTTGGCCAAACCATTCAAAACAGTGCATGAAGACTATGTGGGCTTGTACTGTCAGTACTGTGGTGGTAAAAATTCGATACACTGGAGGCAGGAGAACAGATTTAAAAACAGAAAAGTGAGCACACAGGTACAGCAGCTTCTACAAACACTGCAGGTAAACGTTTGGACCATTATTGCGTTATAGGAAGACAGAAAGTGCCACATTTGTTTCTAACTTGAACGCACATTGGCTAACATGCAAAGTAAAACAATGTATACGTAAATGTGTATGTATTTCAGGACAATGATGATATCTTTCAAAAAAGCGGCGAACACGTATGGTATGATCAATTTGGCTTTATTCATTTGCACATAGATGGCCCAAAACGGAACATTATCTGCATAATATAAGGATATGTTAGCATAACGCTGTTAGCAGCTAACGTCGATGTCCCATCAAAACCTTTCTTCCAGAGAATTCATGAAGCTGACGTTACGTACCGTTCCGTTCTGTCTGCAGTTGGTCTAACTGTTTGCGACGTTTCGTGAAACGTTTTGACGGAACCTTCCAGGACGTAATGTGATATATAATCTGTATTGAGCTTAGCAGTGCTTATAAATAGTACAAACAGAATGCAGTCTCTCTCAAAACAGTATGAGACAATACGGTAAGCAAGAAGGTCTTCGCACTATCTTCCCAACCACTTTTTCCCTTCAACTCCCCAAAATATTCCAAGAATAATCAAAATCCAGAATATATCTGCCACTCTGCAGCAGGGTGGACGCTAATGTGAAACTTCCTGGCCGAGTAAATCTGTTTCACCGGACTTATAACTCCCGCTTCCCGGGATTTGCGAAATTAAAAGTTTACAAAGACCGTGAATTATGAATTTTGACCCGCGTCAGGATAAGACATCCGAATCCAAAGTAAATAATGATTATTGCGCGGGAAACAGGAGACGTTATAACTTGATCGTTATTGAATGAGTAATTTCGTTCACTAACGATCAGTAAATGAAATAATGGAAATAATTTGGAAATAAATTTTGCCAGTGGAAATTTTGCCGAAAGAAATTATTTAGTTGTAAAAGCAATTAAAAAATCGGTCGCCAGCTCAACTGTTAAGTACTGTTAAGTACGTGAATAATTGTGTCAAAAATAAAGTTTACCTGTTTGTAGCGCAGCAGGTGGAACGGGAACCTTTACGTAAGTGCTGTAGCTGGCTCAGTAGTCATATAAGACAATGTCATAACAATCTAACTACACTTATTTTGTTCATAATTTGTCTGCTAAGTGCAATGCTGACAACACAGATAATTATCTATCGAGATTTTGAATAATGGACTATCATTCTGTCTTTAAAATTAGGTACTTTGCACAGTTTAATCTACTGATACTGAAATGCATTGCCAATAATTGATTAACTATGTTTTGACTGATAATAATTCATTAATTGGGGGATTGTCAGGTGGAATAAGCCATATAGTTTCATGAAATATCCTTGAATTAACTTCAGCTGAATATGCATTGAAATAAATCTTAATAATCAGATTTATTACTTCAGTCTATTATTATGTTACTACGCTTGGCGTAAGCTTATTAAGTGCAACAATTGACTACGATAACCAGACTGAAATTTACCCTTCACAGTCTATGCAAATAATTTGATAATTAACATATTTTCTCTTGATAATGGCGTGACACACTCGGTTCAATAAGGTAAGGATTGGAAGGAACCTACTTGGTGTTATTGTCGGGTGGAATGTAATTGCAACACTTCGATTATAAAGTGCTGGTTATTAACTGTTCAACTTCAGAGAAAAGGACAGTCACTGGCAAGCCTTCTACAATTTTAGCCAACGAAAATTACGTATATCTTACTTCCCTCGTTGTCGGTGGATCGACGAAGTCCACGGTGGTGACACAATGTGACAGCGGGCTTTTACTGTTGCGACTTTGGCCCACAGTGCGCTTCATATTTAAGCCCTCGTTTCTTCAGCACTATGCCCATTAATCCATAATTACTTGCCCGGCCATGCTCCCAGATATTCCGATCATAACTTTCCCGTCGTACTTAGATCCACACACTAGCCGTTATATGTAACACAGCTAGGGCTAACAGCCCTCGACTGTACTTCTTACTCCGAGCACGGCGTTACTGCTGCTACTACCCGCTGGCGCGCTCCCGCGCCCAGAGGTGCGACAAAACAATCTCTCTGACTTCAACGTTAATTAAATATACCCTGAATTGCCAGTGTTAAATATTACATAATTTAAACATAGTATTTACAATACATATTTACACTAGACAATACGTGGTTCATGGTGTGGGTTCCTGTAGTCATGTCCTAGTTCATGAACCACGGGCAACGTATGAGTGGCCAAGTAAGTGGTCCCGACAGTCGGGATACCAGTTACTTTGGAATAAGGCTGGGCATCTCGGACATATTCTGAGTCGTGGTCACCTTGTGCTCATACGGCAAAGACTACCAAATCCACCGGTTAGTCCCTCAGCCGTTAGGGGTAAAACCCAATGACACTCGGGGCAAGTAAGGCTAGCAACCTGCTTCCCAGGTACTTTAAATATGATGCTGGCAACAATCAGAGCAAAATGCCTCGGACCTTTGGAGGTGACGGAGTCCCACCTCTAACTGACAAACCAGGGACTACTAAGATACGACTTGGCAAACAAATGGTAATGAGATGGGGAGCTATTAATATCAATGGGGCCTACTCTGGGAAGAAGGTAGAGCTGGCAGAGGCTGCAAGTAAGATGGGGCTGGACGTTTTAGCTGTTAGTGACATTCGGGTAAGGGGTGAGAAAGAAGAGGAAGTGGGAGAATACAAGATCTACCTGTCAGGAGTCAAAGCAGGAATAGCACAATGGGGTGTAGGGCTTTACATCAGGAAAGAAATGGAACCCAGCGTAGTTGCAATAAGGTATGTAAACGAACGACTTGTGTGGATAGTTTTGACAGTGTCTAGCAAGAAAATTAGGATTGTGTCAGTATATTCGCATTGTGAAGGGACAGATCAAGATAAGATGGACAGTTTTTATGAGGCACTCAGTGATGTAGTTGTTAGAGTAAAGGACAAGGACAGTGTTCTGCTCATGGGTAATTTTAACGCCAGGATTGGAAATCGAACAGATGGGTATGAAAAGGTTATGGGTAAATTTGGAGAGGATATGGAGGCCAACAGGAACGGGAAACAACTCTTGGATTTCTGTGCCAGTATGGGCTTAGTAATCACAAACTCCTTTGTTAAACATAAGAACATTCACCGGTATACTTGGGAAGGCAGGGGAACCAGATCAGTCATTGACTACATAATAACAGATCAGGAATTCAGGAAGGCTGTGAGGGACACACGTGTATTCAGGGGATTCTTTGATGACACTGATCATTATTTAATCTGCAGTGAAATTGGGATTGTGAGGCCGAAAGTGCAGGAGGTCAGGTCCATATGTAGGAGGATAAGAGTGGAGAAACTTGAGGATAAGGAAATCAGGCACAAGTACATAGCAGCGATCTCAGAAACGTACCAGTTAGTTGAATGTAGTCAATTACAGTCACTGGAAAAGGAATGGACAAGGTACAGGGACACAGTACTAGAAGTGGCTAAAGAACGTCTTGGAACAGTAGTGTGTAAAAGTAGGATGAAGCAAACTGCTTGGTGGAATGATACAGTCAAGGCAGCCTGTAAAAGGAAAAATAAAGCGTATCAAAAATGGCTACATACCAGAACCCAGGTAGAAAGAGAAAGTTATGTTGAAGAAAGAAACAAAGCCAAACAGATAATTGCAGCATCCAAGAAGAAATCTTGGGAAGACTTTGGAAACAGGTTGGAGACTATGGGTCAAGCTGCTGGAAAACCATTCTGGAGTGTAATTAGCAGTCTTCGAAAGGGAGGTAAGAAGGAAATGACAAGTATTTTGGACAGGTCAGGAAAACTGCTGGTGAATCCTGTGGATGCCTTGGGCAGATGGAGGGAATATTTTGAAGAGTTGCTCAATGTAGGTGAAAATGCGATCAGTAATGTTTCAGATTTCGAGGTAGAATGGGATAGGAATGATGATGGAAATAGGATCACATTTGAGGAAGTGGAAAAAATGGTCAATAGACTGCAATACAATAAAGCGGCTGGGGTGGATGAAATTAAGTCGGAACTCATCAAATACAGTGGAATGTCAGGTCTTAAATGGCTACACAGGATAATTGAAATGGCCTGGGAGTTGGGACAGGTTCCATCAGACTGGACAAAAGCAGTAATCACACCAATCTTTAAACATGGAAACAGGAAAGATTGTAACAACTACAGGGGTATCTCTTTAATCAGCGTTGTGGGTAAAATCTTCTCAGGTATTGTTGAAAGGAAAGTGCGAGTATTAGTTGAGGACCAATTGGATGAAAATCAGTGTGGGCTTAGGCCGCTTAGAGGTTGTCAGGACCAGATATTTAGCTTACGGCAAATAATGGAGAAGTGTTATGAGTGGAACAGGGAATTGTATCTATGCTTTATAGATCTAGAAAAGGCATATGACCGGGTTCCTAGGAGGAAGTTATTGTCTGTACTACAAGATTATGGAATAGGAGGCAAACTTTTGCAAGCAATTAAAGGTCTTTACATGGATAGTCAGGCAGCAGTTAGAGTTGACAGTAAATTGAGTTCATGGTTCAGAGTAGTTTCAGGGGTAAGACAAGGCTGCAACCTGTCTCCACTGTTGTTCATATTATTTATGGATCATATGTTGAAAACAATAGACTGGCTGGGTGAGATTAAGATATGTGAACACAAAATAAGCAGTCTTGCATATGCGGATGACTTAGTTGTGATGGCAGATTCGATTGAAAGTTTGCAAAGTAATATTTCAGAGCTATATCAGAAACGTAAGGACTATGGTATGAAGATTAGCATCTCCAAAACGAAAGTAATGTCAGTGGGAAAGAAATATAAACGGATTGAGTGCCAAATAGGAGGAACAAAGTTAGAACAGGTGGACGGTTTCAAGTACTTAGGATGAATATACTCACACGATGGCAACATAGTGAAAGAACTGGAAGCGAGGTGTAGCAAAGCTAATGCAGTGAGCGCTCAGCTACGATCTACTCTCTTCTGCAAGAAGGAAGTCAGTACCAAGACTAAGTTATCTGTGCACCGTTCAATCTTTCGACCAACTTTGTTGTATGGGAGCGAAAGCTGGGTGGATTCAGGTTACCTTATCAACAAGGTTGAGGTTACGGATATGAAAGTAGCTAGGATGATTGCAGGTACTAGCAGATAGGAACAATAGCAGGAGGATGTCCACAATGAGGAAATCAAAGAAAAACTGGGAATGAACTCTATAGATGTAGCAGTCAGGGCGAACAGGCTTAGATGGTGGGGTCATGTTACACGCATGGGAGAAGCAAGGTTACCCAAGAGACTCATGGATTCAGCAGTAGAGGGTAGGAGGAGTCGGGGCAGACCGAGGAGAAGGTACCTGGATTCGGTTAAGAATGATTTTGAAGTAATAGGTTTAACATCAGAAGAGGCACCAATGTTAGCACTGAATAGGAGATCATGGAGGAACTGTATAAGAGGGGCTATGCTCCAGACTGAACGCTGAAAGGCATAATCAGTCTTAAATGATGATGATGATGATGATGATGATGATGACTAGACAATGCGTCGTATACAAACAGTTTCATGTGTAAGCGAAAACATTCATAGCAAGGACTGCGTTGTAGCGTTACAGACTGAGCCTCGAATCCGAAACAGGCAGGGTATCCTCTTCTAGTCTCGACCAGCATGCAGTTTTAATCAACCAGGTAGTTTAATTACTACCAAGATGTTCGCATTTTTTGTGTTGTGTGTTGCGCTCCACTTGTTACGAATACGCCATCCAGGCCACAATGCGACCTCAGACCCGTCTTTCCCCCCACTCTTGGACACGCGCCCTATCTCGTCGCATTGTTTACAAAAGCACGACCGTTGTCTCCAAGTCTTCGTTAGTCAGCTCAGATTTCTGAGTGCACGGTGGCTGTGGCGCGTGAGACTTACCACAAACTGCAAGTTGAAAATAATGTGATCTACTGATTTGTTTCTGGTAAGTGTCCACGTTCCTCTTCATGCGAGTTGCGTCTGATAAGTTCAGCGATTGGTCTCAGAAAATGAAGGAAACAAAGGTTACAAGCAAAAACACTTTATTGGCATTCAAAGCAATCAACTTTAGGACACACTTCTGGCGTCTGTTGTGACGCGATTGGTAACAGTCAGCAAACGCTGCGAGTGGAATCGCTCGTAGCACCGTGGTCACGCATTTCTGGGTATCCACAACGTCTGCTCTCCTTCTTCTCCATATTTGGCTCCAGCAGACTTATTTTTCCGTACTCACCATAGTTTGCGAGGCCTAAACCTTTTAGGACTAATTTTAAATAGTCCTAAAAGGTTTAGGCCTCGCAGAGTATGGCGCTTCGAGTGGTTCCACAAGAAGCGTTTTCTGACAGCTTCCGATGTCGGAAATGTGTTGTAGCTAATAGTGATAGTAAGTCAAGGTATAATGTTTACAGCTCTGGTTTTCTTTATTTTCTGAAACCATTCACCGAACATTTCAGACGCACCTTGTAGTATTGTACACAGCGCAGAATAAAGCAGAAACATGTCGTTAGACATGTTGAATATTTTGTATTTTGTTATAGTTAGCGAGTGCATTTTTTGTAGATTTGACAGCCTCAGCTTTGTCCTGAAATTTACCAAGTTATGACAGCCACAACACATTCTTCAGTCTGCCCTCTGAAATCGTAACTCAGTGTTACGCCTGTTGTGCTTTATACATATAATTAGTATTTTTATTGGTTACGTAAGTTGAGTGAATATATCTGCTTTTGATGATTGTATAACGAAATACACGAGGATCAGTTGAATGGAAATGTGATTCGAATGCTAAAAAACAGTTTCACCAAATGGGTTTGGAGGAATACTGAGCCAGTTTCCTTTATGTGTATCCAGGAGTGGCAAAAAACCTTAAAAGTCCCTGCAGGGTTTGATCCACATATCTTTGTGAGAACGGATTCCCGACAATAGCCGTAATGAAAATAATAAAAAAAAACACCTTCATCGCCTGAACATGGAGAGTGAAAGGTGCTTTAACTGCTTTGAACCCAAACCTTCAGGAGCTGCTTAAAGAAAAACCGTTTCAACCGTCTCATCGATGTACCGAATTTTTCTTGTGATTTTCAGCACAAAAAAAGAATTTATGTGAAAAGTGTTGTTCAAGTGGAAACAATATCATTAGGTACTTAAGTTAGACATGAATTCATTTCTATAAGACTATAGATTTGTGTTATTCTACATTTAATAACATTCTTTTACTATAGTGTGCTTTGGAGGTTATTGTCAAATATACTTTCTCGAAAGAAGCAAAAAATATAAAAAGTAAATAAATAAAACAAATAATCATAGGGCCATGATATATTATGGGGTTGCAAAGCGAGGCCCAGGTGGAAAAGACTGAGACTCACCGTTCTGGAGGCAGTGATACTAACCACTAAACCACAAGTTGCAGACGTGCGCTATCAAACAGACGGCTACTAGTTAGGCTTCTTTCACAGCAGCGTTAATTCTCAGTTTTAAGGGATATTGTTTAATTCTCAGATCCTCTGAAATCTTTGCAACATACGTTTACTGTTATGCAGATGGTGATAAACGTATTTCCGCAGTTTCCAATGTAGCGATATTTTGATTTATAGCAATTGTTTTACGAAATCTAAGATAACGATTGTTACTGATTAACTTTGCCTGTTCTGAATTATAAATGAGTTGCATCTATCACATCTTAATACTTTCCTTTCTATTTATTCAGACAGCAATTTATAATTTATGTGTAACTGACGTCTTACGATCATTGTAATAGTATCACGTGCCTTCCACCTTCGAAACTGTTTCTGAAAACATGACGTCTGTAATCTATTTTATGTTTCCAAAATCTTTCGTAAGTTTATAACTCCTAAATCTCCAGCTGTTTGTTTACAGGTTTCCCGTGACAAACCTACAAGTGGACAATGTAGGTTACCTTACAGATGTTTTATATGACGTTAAATGACTTCCTGAACAATTATTTGCTTTATTATAATTTATGTCAACCAAACAGTGATGGACTTAATCGAAAGTAGATGACTGACAACAGCTGTTTGTTCATTCATGATAATATTTGCGAGGTGATATCCAAATGTTGGTAAAATGTAATTGTTCCACACAAATGATTACGGTTACACTTAAAAGCCATTATGTGTCCCACATACATGCTGTTTTAAAGAGTGTAGTACGTGGCTGCCAGCTGAGGGATTTAATTAAGTGTTGGTCAGAATTTTTCCATTGCCTCCTTTTCGTGAATTTTGCACTACCTGATTGCAAAAGGCAACGTGTCTCTACAATATTTTGTTTGAAACTTGCGAAAATTACTAAGCTTTTGGAGACACCGCTTGAAGTCAGACACAGACATACTACTAGAAGGGTTTCTTAATCGAGTGAACATCGACTGACGGTAACAACCGTTCGTGTCGGCTATTTGTATCCGCCACTGGAATGACCACACTTTTCATTATTTAGAATCAATTGCTACTTATCACGCCACACAGGTATCCTGTAGAAACCACTTTACAATTTGTTTTGGTCTTCTGATGACTTCACTGGATGGCAGACGACAACATCACAACCTAAGAGAACTGCTTACACTGTCACCTAAATTGTTTATATACGAGATTACGGACAGCAGAGGGCCTATAACTTTCCTTGGGAGCGCCAGACATCACTACTGTTTTACTGTTTCCAAGACATAAATCCTGTTTAACAGGCGAAGATTTGATACAGTAGAGGAGATTCAAGAGGAATCGCAGATGTTAGTAAACACTCTAATAACGAATAAAGGCATCTAGGTCTCCAAAAACAATCGAATAGTCTATTCGCTTCCAAGGGGAGTATTTTGAAGGTAATGGTGCAGAATATGACGGAAATATTGTACTTAAACATTTCGGTAGCTTTTGGAAGACCGGAAAAAATTTAAGGCGATTTCCATTCTGAATTTTATACATATGTTGGCTACATTTGCTTTTTAAAATTGTTGACTCCTAATACGGTTATTGAAGTATAATTTGGTATATATGCTTCTAACTCAACATTAAATTCAAGAGTGCAAAGTCCAAACATATTACAAAAATGGATGTATATATTTGTGTGTGTGTGTGTGTGTGAGTGTGTGTGTGTGTGTGTGTGTGTGTGTATGAGTGTGTGTGTGTGTGTTCCACATCTTCATCTAAACCGCTGGATCAATTTCAACCATATTTGATACACATGTCCGTTGCTATAAGCCAACAGTCGGTGTCTGCGTAAGAAGCATCAACTTATCATCGTTCAGGATATGTGAAGTCATAAACACTGAGATGTGTCAAAAACTCCTCCTTCATGCATGAAGTTTTAATACATTTACGCTTTTCTACTAAGACACTCCTATAGTCGAGTCAACTTAAGGAAATACCTAGCACCTAGCAGAGCATTTGACAGCTTTTAAAGGCGAAGCGAAAACGGCCTGCCGTAGGCGGAAACAACAGCCTTTATAGTTCTATGATGAGGCATTGCCATAGAGACGTTTACAAAATCGCGTTGTAGACGCGCGATGCAGCTGTGTTTATACATTTTTACGATTGTTTCATAATTTAGAATGTGTTTTCATGAATACCTTACACTACAAATACAGTTTTTTTACCGTTTCTGATACAGAAGTTGCAAAATGAATAGCTTGGCAACGCCGGGCTTTTCAGCTAGTAATTCTATATAGAGTCACGCTCAGTGCATGAACTTGTCCAGGGGCACGTTTACACCCCTTTGGTGCGCATGTTAAAACATGTTATGAGCACAATAATGAGTAGAGAAAACACACTACTAAAGTTTTCAAAATGTGTTTCATTGGTACTAAACTTACTTAAGCCAGTTAAGACACTAATACACAAAACTTTTACTGGCAGTAAATTAAACTTTGGGTAACATCTACCTTTTAACATAATATGGCCTACATAGAAGTTTAAACCTTAATTAAATGCCTATTCATCATGATTGTTCGAGTTGTAATTGCTTCACGCAAAAACGTGTCTCGTATGGCACAATCATCGTGAACCCACCTTCTACATCCAAGGCACTGTTCCCGTTCTTGATATCTTTTTGATTGGTTGTATCGTTTCAAGCAGCAAATACATAGGCAAATTTCAGTCTCTTCATAAGAAGTGGGTTTATACACTTTTTTCCTTCTTCTTGCTTATAGAAAGTTCATTCCCTGATCAGTCCTTGCACTCATAGAATAAACTCTTTCTGCTTCAAATTCGTTAGAGTCAAATATATATTATTTCTTGTGATTTTTTTTCCTTTTATTCTGCTATGTCTTCAGTTTTCTTAGATTGGGTTTCTGACTGCTGGTGTCTTAAGGTTTCCTTGATTGGGACGTCAGTTAGGATAGCTGATTACCTCTTTTAAGCAGTGCATAATAGTGTCTAAAGGAGCCCCAACAGAGTTACGTGAATGTGCCCCATCGCCGAGTTATAATTATTTTCGAAAGCGCAGTCGTAACTTTTAGGCTTTCAGATTATACAAATATACCTAGTAAAGGAGAATAATTTCGTGTAAGAGAAGATATATTTATCTGTTCTTATTTCTAAAAGGCATGTTCCTCAGGATCATCGATATCTGAGTGACAAAATTTACTCACTCTTCAGAAAAACAAAGAACGTTCTTCTCGCTAAGACGTTGAGTCAACTGGGATGGTGGAGTTTGGGAGAGACCTCAGTGGGTGGGAGCATCAGTCTTCCATTATCGGCAGCGCTCTAGCAAGAATGGTTCCCGCAAAAGTGCTCTGCGTAAACATGCACCGTGCGTAAACGTGGCCCTGTCTCCCCTCCTAAATTTAAATTTTTTACCTATCACATTTTTTATCGTAGAACATTGGCTTCCCGATGACGACCTCGCAAGTCATCTAGCCCAGTCATTCATATACGAAAGGGACGGGGTCTTCAATCAGATAACGAAAAAGTATATTTCTTGTCCTGTGGATAAACTTTTGAATCTCATTCTCTTCCGCTTTCATGCTGTATATTAATAAGCAGGTTTCGATAATTCAGTGTGTAAGAAACTGATGTACGTAGTTAAATGTCGCACACCAAGTCAAGTAGTAGTAGGATTATTATTTGTTTAGTACAAGAGATCGTTTTTTCTAAGACACTATACATGAAACAGACAAACGCTATGAAATTCATTAGTCATGTTCAGCAGGAAGCCGCTAGAACAGAAGCTTCGTGGCTTCGTTGACCTCGATATTATGGGCCACAATTGTTCAAAAATGGCTCTGAGCACTATGCGACTCAACTGCTGAGGCCATCAGTCGCCTAGAACTTAGAACTAATTAAACCTAACTAACCTAAGGACAGCACACAACACCCAGCCATCACGAGGCAGAGAAAATCCCTGACCCCGCCGGGAATCGAACCCGGGAACCCGGGCGTGGGAAGCGAGAACGCTACCGCACGACCACGAGATGCGGGCGGCCACAATTGTGACCCACTTTGCTGCCTGGTGTTTGCTTCGCACACAGTTACCTCCGGAGCATCGTTGACGCCGGTCATTAAGGCCAGTTATGTTGGAGCCCCGTTGGTGTACTCACCTTCTCCCTCTAGCTTAAGTCTCCACTCGGCTCCCTTGTATCTCTCTCCCTCTCTCTCTCTCTCTCTCTCTCTCTCTCTCTCTGTGTGTGTGTGTGTGTGTGTGTGAGTGTGTGTCTCTTTCTCACTCTTGACTCCGCTTCTTTCCCCTCTTCCCTCCGCTCCCAGCTCCTTTCCTACCTAGTACTTGATCCTTTCTTTCCCTCCCTCCCTCTCTCTCTCTCTCTCTCTCTCTCTCTCTCTCTCTGTCAACATAATTTATCATCGTACGCTTGCAAATCATAGAGATCCTATGAACGCTGTTGTTAACGTGACAAACTATTTACAAGACACGTAAAGTAAGAACTATTTTCCGTGAACAAGAAACTACACTGTTTAAAATCGCTTTCACCATTTCAGCAAGAAGTGAATCTGTGTCATAAGCATCAGCATTCCATTTTAATACTTCGTTCAGATATTTCAGATATTTGTAGGATGTAACGGATTGAGAGAGTTCCAATATAGTTTGTGAGATAATAGTAATTTCCTGTAGAAGCTACAGATTCTACAAGGAAAACTTCGAAAGATTCACGTCTCTTTTCCAGCATAGCATTAAAGTCACTCTGGTATACAATACATTGAAATATTGACATTTAAGTGTCTCCCTAGTCCGTTTTTCGAAGAGTGGAATAGTGGAAGCGCTATTATATGCTGTGTTCCATTTCTCAGGTATTTAAAGATTTTCATAGACATGTAATGCTTTGTCACTTCACAGTCGTGCCAAACATTCGTATTTGTACCTAAATTAATTTACAAAATGGTTAACAGAATGTAAATCGTAATAGAGAGCCGCAATAATGAAAAATTACTGATTGAATATGTCCAACTTGGTGACACGTTCTCAGTCTGTAGCGAAGAGGAACAGTGGATAGTGGAACAAAAAGATTAACAAAAATTTCAAAGGATGTCACTGATTTCTCGCGAGTGAACTGTACTGGTCTTTAGATTGATTTGCGTACAATATAAGTGGCTAATTACTGATGTAACTAACATTTCTCTTATTTCATATATCTACGTTTTAAAACAGAACAAATATCCTGTCTAACATTCTCGTCACGAGCTCCGCTGTAATCATCTAGAAAAAAATTTTGCTGCCCTAAACGAGTATCTTCAAGAAAAAATGATTTTTTTCAACGCAAAATGAAACTCAATGATTCTGTGGACTTAGAAAGTGATATGAAACTGTATATTAGCAGTTCCCCCCGAAAACGTCAATACAACGGACTTAACTGTAATTCGTAATCAGCTCCCTGCTCAACATTTGAGGTCAGGTATATAAGATGCTCTTTTTATTAAATTATCGATTACCAATTCACCAGTGCCTCGCATAACAAACACCACAAAGTAATTATTCTCTCAGTCAAGCATTTTACTGCCATGGGTGTAATTATACATGATGGCTTAGAAACCACATGCAATACGCTAGCTTGACGAACAGCACTTCCAACACTGGGCAAGACGTTAGACAATACAACAAATTTAAAACATGGTCCCATATCCATAAATGTGTGTAGGGTTCCTTTAATTACACTGGCCGTCAATGAAAATGTTTTGGGCTCAAAAATAGTTAATTCTTATGTATTTCCATCTGCTGCATTAAAAAATCAAAATGAAAATGACAGATTAGCTCTTGGTTTGGAGATAAAGTGACATTTTATTTTTACAGTCAACATTAGCTGTTTGGGGCATATCTTGTTTTCCGAGTTGGCACACCCCAATAACAAAACGCAAATCCTCTTAAGCTGTCATGAGCACAGATACGGTAGCTGTCACTGTGTGTTTCATGTAGTTTCTGCTGTAATTAAAGCATAATTTCTGATTAGCGAGTGCTTTTGTACTGTAAAATTCGTAAAAATATGTGTAAATAAGATGAATAATTTTTGTTACATTTTTGGTGAAAAAACATTTTCCGCACAAAATCGCAATCTGACACCTTTTGTGAAAACTGCCTATCAGCATTGTTTCCGTATGAAAGCAAGGGACCGAGATAAGTCTTGGGCTCCACATTCACGTTGCAACAACGCATGTTCATTTACACTGCGAGAATGGCTGAAAAATAACAAACGATCAATGACTTTTGCTGTGCCTATGATTTTGGGGGGGGGGGGGGGGGAGGAGCTTACATACCACACAGAAACTGCTATTTCTGTTTGACGCCACCTATAAAGGCAGGATGGTCTATGAAGAAAAGAAAAACAGTTCAACATCCGAATTACCATCACCTAATTGACCCATTCCGTATTCAGATAGTTTATCAGTTCCTACTCCACCTGAAAATTGTGTGTTTGAAATAAAAAATGAAGACAGTGTGGAAAAAGAAGGAGAAGAACAAGAACCAATGAAGCCTTCCACATCCCGTGACCAAGATTTTGGGGGGAAATATGATAAACAGCACAGACTGAGTCTAGCGGAATTGAGTGATCTCATAGGTCTGTCAAAGGAGAAGGCATAAATTCTTGGGTCTCGACTACAGCAATGGAATCTTCTCGAAAGTGATGCCACAATCTCACAGTAGAGAAAACGTCACATGGAACTGCTTCTCTTTTTGGAGAAGAAAAACAATCTTGTTATTTTCTGCGACTTAATGGCTTGATGAAATCTTTGAATTTGAACATGATCCAACTCAATCGAGTCTGTTCATAGACTTCTCAAATCTTAGCTTGAAAGCTGTATTTCATCACAATGGCAACCGTCTTCCTTCTGTTCCTGTTGGTCATGCAGTTCACACGAAGGAGACATATGCAAATATGACAGCCCTCTTGGACTCAGTCAGATATCATGAACACAATTGGAAAATCTGTGGTGATCTAAAAATCATTGCCATTCTCTTAGGAATGCAACTGGGGTACACAAAACATTGCGGCTTTTTATGTAAGTGGGACAGTAGGGATAGGAAATCGCAATATATTAAAGCAGACTGACCTGCAAGAAATCTTAACCCTAGCGGAAAAATGTCATTGCCGAGCCTTTCGTGGACCCAAAACAAGTTCTTCTTTCTCCCCTACATATCAAGCTGGATTTGATGAAGAATGTTGGCGAAGGTATGAACCAAGAAGGAAGGGTCGTTAAGTACATAAGAGAGAAATTTCCGAAATTAACGTTGCAAAAGTTAAGGAAAGTATTTTTATCGGGCGAGAAATTCGAGAATTTGTAAAGGTTCTTGCATTAGACCAAGTTTGGGAGGGGAAAGAGAAAGAAGCTTGGGAAGCCTCCAAGGGAGTCGTTCGTGGATTTTTAGGCAACAAGGAGATGAAAACTATACTCAGTTGGTGGCACTGCTCCAGAAACATACCATAACCTTGGATGCAATATGTCCCTTAAAATCCATTTTCTCCACTCCCACCTAGACTTTGTCCCTCCTAGTTGTGAAGCTGTAAGTGATGAACATGGAGAAAGATTCCAGTAGGACATTTCTGTTATGGAACAAAGCTATCAGGACCATTGGAATGAAACAGTGCTTGCGGTTTACTGTTGGTCTTTTTGTAGGGATTCTCCGGAACTCCGTTACAGGAGGCAAGCTAAAAGACGACGATCTCATGTAGCCACCATATGAATCTCTTCAGCCTCAACTATGGTTCGAAATGGCTCTGAGCACTATGGGACTTAACATCTGAGGTCATCAGTACCTTACAACTTAGAACTACTTAAACCTGACTAACCTACGGACATCACACACATCCATGCCCGAGGCAGGATTCGAACGTGGCTAGAACCGCTCGGCCACACCGGCCGGCGACTCAACTATCTGCGAGGTATTTTCCAACAATTTAGAACTCGTAAAACGTAACTACCGTTTTAAAAAATTCAAATACCCTTTCAGTGTTGTCGTAATAGAAATGTATATCTTTCTCTTAATCTGTAAATATAAAATGCTTCCAGTGTGTATCACAGAAAGTAGAAATAAGAAAAATTTTTCATAGTCATATTCGTTTTTCTCGATCAGAAACTAGTAAGGATTGACTCATGAAGCGCAGGAAACTTCCTTTTCTTTTTTTTTTTTTTTCTTTTTTGGGCCAGTGCTAGATGACAGTTTGCAGAAAACTGCCGTTCATAGAGCAGACGTTTGAAATGTTGGAACTTCCCCGGCAAACTTGTTTCTGTTGGTGACCTCGCTTAAGAAGTCCCCTCGTTTAACATTTCCATTCGTCCAGTCACCTTCATAACGCTGTCATAGCAAATCTGCCACGTGCATAACACATAATTTTCCGACGGAACGCTTTGTTAACATGTAGGAAACTGTTTGTGCGAGCAGCTTTCTTTCTTGTTCGCCGGCTGTAGAACGAATTATGTAATACTTCACACAAAACAACAACACCCACAGGTAATGGCAACCCTTTTGGCTGAAAACTGATGCTTACAGAAACAGAACTTTTATCACAGATGTCTTGCTTGTTTGCTATGTGACTGCCAACTGAAATTTGAAAACATTTTTGTTAGACTCTCCCGCGAACCTAACAAGTTTGTAACATTTCGTACCGCTCTTCTTTGTTTAAACGGTGATCAAGAAGTTTCTGTTTGAGTGCGGTGCTGCAGCCAATATACAAAATAGCGTGACTCCGATGTGTTTGTATAAGCACCGACATGTAGCCAAGGGCTTATAGTGGGATTCGCGGCTTTCCGGTGTGCGTGCGGCAAATATGGAAACGTGAACCAAGACGACGTTGTTACCAGATGCATCCAAACAGGACTAACGTGCTGTTATTCCTTTCATGGCCGTCGAGGAACAAACACCGATAGATATCCATTGGAGAATGAAGAACGTGTATGGGGCAGCATGTCTGTCCAAAACCGCCGTTGTATAAAAATGTGACAATCGGTGCTGTCGCTTCTTGATTAGGCAAGACTCTACATCGCAAATGCCGTAACGCAGAAGCTACGCCAACTCAAGTGGGAGACACTCGAGCATCTTCCCTACAGTCCTGGTCTCTCCCCATGCGATTATCACACCTTTGGTCCCTTGAAAAAGCTCCTGAAGGGTTAAGACTTCCTATTGGACGAGAACGTGCAGCCAGTTACAGACGTCTTCACACAGCAGGACACATTGTTGTTCCATAAAAATGAATATCTCGTAACACCAAGTTATCCAGATATTCCTCTTCCATTTTAATTAATTCAGAAAACACTAAAATACTAATCTACAGCCAACGAAAACGAGTCACACGTCATTTTAGATGAAAGTTGTCGCGCACCAAGAACATGCAATTTCATTTCTGGAGATCATACGTAATGTATTAATGAAGCCATTTCAATGAAGTCAACGCCAGCTTGAAAATGTATCCTTAATGAAAGTTATGGGGACTGTAGACTCTTTAGAGAGAGCACATATAATAACATTCGTAAGTATAGTTGCCCATATGAAGAACCTAAATTTGAATTTTCTCTACCCAAGTATTTTTGTACTCTGATAATTCTCAGTAACCTATTTATAATAGCGTTTTAAAAGCGTTTTCCAGTATAACGATAGTGGTCACACCTAAAAACAGATTAAAAACCTTTCAAACTAGGAAAGGTCCAACTGCGGGTATAAATAGGCTGTTTAGGTTTTTATGTTGGTAACGCCACGTAGCGCTCTGTATGAAAATCACTGACTGTACTGTGTGCAGTCTGTGGCTGGTTTGCATTGTTGGAATATTTACCATTGTAGTGTTGGGCAGTTGGATGTGAACAGCGCGTAGCATTGCGCAGTTGGAGGTGAGCCGCCAGCAGTGGTGGGTGTGGAGAGAGAAATGGCAGAATTTTGAGAGCGGACGATCTGGACGTGTGTCCATCAGAAAGAGTAAATTTGTAACATTGGATATCATGAACTCATATATATATATATGATGACTCTGGAACATTATTAAGGTAAATAAATTGTTTGTTCTCTATCAAAATCTTTCATTTGCTGACTATGCCAATCAGTAGTTAGCGCCTTCAGTAGTTAGAATCTTTTATTTATCTGGCAGTAGTGGTGCTCGCTGTATTGCAGTAGTTCGAGTAACGAAGATTTTTGTGAGGTAAGTGATTCATGAAAGGTATAGGTTATTGTTAGTCAGGGCCATTCTTTAGTAGAGATTATTGAAAGTCAGATTGCGTTGCGCTAAAAATATTGTGTGTCAGTTTATTGATGATCTGAATAAGTAAAGATAGAAATGTCTGTGCACGTTCAGTTTTGCTCAGCTGTTTGAAAATCAAATAACGTAAGGCGCTTATCAGCACAATCATTCATAATTTTTTTTATGGGGACGTTCCACGGGTTACCGAGAGCTTCTACATAATCCACGCGAAATGTGGCCTTTCACAACATAGCTTCTTTCATTCTGCAATAGACTGTGAGTAAGGAGAGCTCACACTTTTATAAGATGCAACAACATTTTCGACCAAACAAGGACGACACGACTGAAAACGCAGTTAGAAATTGCAAATGCAGTTGTTTCGAGGCAACGTAATTTTATGTATATGGGAAACAACTGTCATACACTCTCTTTACATTACTAATTAACAGGATACACTTTTATACTGATATACACTATGTAATCAAAATTATCCGGACATACCCAAAAACATACATTTCTCCCATTAGGTGCATTGTTCTGCCACCTACTGCCAGATACTCCATATCAGCGACCTCAGTAGTCACTATAAATCGTGAGAGAGCAGAATGGGGCACTCCGCGGAACTCACGGACTTCGAACGTGATCAGATGATTGATTGTCACGTTTGTAATACGTGTGTACGCAAGATTTCCACACTCCGAAGTATCCCTAGGTCCACTGTTTCCGATGTGATAGTGACGTGGAAACGTAAAGGGGCACTTAGAGCACAAAAGTATACAGGCAGGCCTCGTCTGTACAGGCAGACCTCGAATCTGTATTGAAAATTCTTGATTGCTCCCGGTTTTGGTTCAAATATAATAGCATGTTTGCGTAATATTCCATCTAAACCCTGCATTTGTTGATCTGTTAAGACCTCTAGACTTTGTATTTTTTTTCCATCTCTGTGTGAATATCTTCAAGAATTTCTACATCCATAGGCTCTGATTCACTTATCCTTAGATATCGTGGATTATCCTGACATGCCATAGCTCCTTCTACTTGCATCTGTAACTGTGTGTAGTTTCCGCAGATTTCTTCGTGTTTCAGGTTGTCTTCAAACTGTAAAGTAATTTCTCCTAAACTGAGACTTCCTCTGCCCATATCTAATACCACTTTCTGTTGACTAAGAAAATCAGCTCTGATAATCATATCGACTACCACTTTCGGTACTATGACGAAATTGGTTTCTTTGATATGACCCTGGCAGTCAAATGTGAGACTTGTCTGCCTTGTGACGTTCGAAGATTGTCCTATAATTGGACCATGTACTTTAACCTTGCGTGTTTTGAGCTCTAACAACTCATTGTCACTACTACATCGATTAAATAACGTCTCCGATATTGCCGTTAACTCACTTCCGCTATCTATAACCGCGTTAACCCCAATATCTTTTATTGTTACACACAGTGTTGGACTTATTTCCAAAATGCTATATTTCCAAAATGCTATCATCTGTAACTTCCTCCATTACATCGTAATTTAATCGAATAATTTTTCTCTGTTCAACTATTTGGGGAGAAATATTTCCCGTTTGCAATACTTGTTACTATTTTTGCTGCTTTTAGATAATCTGCTACCTTAGCAAATCTCGGTTTTCAAATCACTTTCGCTCTCTTTTAAATGTGTTTATTAGTCACACATTCGAGTGATCGTGTTTAATTTGGATTTTAAGACATGACAACTGTTCTTTAACTGTGATAGTACTTCTCGCTTAGATTCTATGCTTTCATTAAATTCTATGTTAGGTTTGTCTGTACTCGCACCCTGAGTCAATAATTCGTTCTCATGCTTGTTGTCTGCCACTGAAGGTTGCAGATTCATCTTTGTAGCTAAATCGTCTTTTATAGCGACGCTGTTTTCTGTATTTGGCTTGATGATGACTAAGTCTTGGTGATTTTGCAGTACTATATCCTCATATGTACCACAATTATATACGCTACACTCTGGTTTATCGGCCTGTTCAGATACTTTCTGGTCTGATTAATTTTTCGCCCTAGCCGAAACATGTTCCCTATTATTGGCATCTCTATGATCTACTTGTTCGTCTCTAATCTGTTCGATTCGCTGTATCCATGGCGCTTCCGACTCTTTCTGTTTCTCTTATAATGCGCCATGGAAGGAGCTTAGCAAATCTTGTAATGTGTCCAACTTTTGATTAGGTGTAGGAGTTTGTACTTTCCTTTTTTCTCTCGGACCTATACTAGCCGTATTTGGTGGGTTACTCTTGTCGTCTTGATCAAGTGTATTGTGACTTACATTTGGATGTATATTATCCTGTGCAGAATCGTCTTTTGTTTGTTCAGAATGAAATATTTGCACCATATACGTCAACGCTTCCTCATTGTCATTTGTTTCCTTGATAGGTAAAGCTAGGAGTCCGATCTCGTCTTCCGTATCTGTCCCTTCTATCTCGTCCCAAGACTTCAATTGGGACTTCCTTCCTATCTGAAATATTGGTCCTCATACTTCTGACGAACCTTCTCTCGTCCCTATTCCCAGTTTCGATTCCTGACCATCACATATCTTAACCTATTTATGGCTACGTTTACTGTGTTGTCCGTCTCTGCAGAAGGTATATCATCTGTTCGAACCCCTTCAATACCGGATGTTAGTCATTCTGTACGCTTCCCTGGATTTGGTGGTCGTAATTCTACCTCACTTTGCGGTTCATTTCTCCTGTAATTTCCTGACGTGTTTGGTTGTGGCTGCGTTCCAGCATCCCCCCCTCCAGCTGTTTTCTCTCCATGGACCTGGCGATCGCTGATTGAAATCAGGCTGTCGGTTTTCCCGAGTTCTCCAGTTGCCATTTTGATTATCGTCCCTGTTTGTCCTGGCCATACCCGTTACGTTGTGGTCGTGTGTTTACACTGTTCCCACTTACGTAATTATTGCCATTTCTCTCTGAATTGTAGCCCATTACCTGTCTACCATTACTGCCAGTACTGTCATTCTTATTACTTGTCCTTTCAAAGTTATTCTGTCCTGACTCGTTACGTCTTTGAGCGTCGTTTTTATACATGAATTCGACGTCTCGCAAAATACCTTTGAATGTTTCAACATTGTCACCCCCTCGTCCTACCAATACATGTTGATATTTCGTCAGTAATTTCGTCTTGCATATTTGGATTAATTCACTGTCACTATATGGACTGTAAATATTGATTTCGTTTAGCCATATTCTAGAAGAATTTGACTGCGGTTTTCTCTCACGAGTTTTCAAATGAGACATTTTGCAGTATGCCATACTTTATTCTCATTTGTGCCTCCAGTGACCAATATCTGGCAATAAAGGCTGCTCGAAACGATTCATACGAATCACAAGTCTCTGCTACCTTTTGCATAGTTTCCGTTATACTTCCGTCCATGTGTGCACGAAATCTAATTTACGTTTCACAGGCCAGTGTGCTGGTATCCCTACACTGAATTTATCTATGAACGTGCGAGGGTGCAGACTGTTTCTGTCTTCCTTGCAGTGCTGATATCTGCGCACTGTGGGAAAGTGATTACCATCAAAGTTCCGTACTTCGTTCTGCGATGTACCTTCTGTGTTTTGGAAACTCAAATTCTGCCCTAGGTTTGCATCAAATCTCCTCAAACGTGTGTAATGTGGCTGCTCATTGTGTGACTTTTGTGCTACAGAATCACTTGCAGAAGTCATTGCGCAATATGTGTGCATAACACCCGCTGCTACCGGCTCTGTATCTTGTCTAGAAAGCAATTCTGGCTCGTGAGATACTGTACACGTGCTACTGGCTGTGGTATTGCGTAATGTGGCGCTATCACTTGCTCTGCTTGTGTCACTCTCTGTGTTGACGTAGTAACCTTGCTGTAAACCACATTGTTCCCTACTGTAACTGTACTGTACTGGAATATGCAGTTTTGAGTTAATTTCCCGATCTCTGTCTGTGTTTTCGGAATGACATTAACATGTGCCTTACCGTCGTGTGTCACACGTACTTTCGCGTTCGTTTTCTGTCGTGTTACTGGCGACTGTTGACTTTGCCGTCTTCACAGTAGTATCTGCTGATATTAACGTGGATTCTGCCGCCGTCTGCGACTCCCCACTAACGCTTTCTGCATCTCCTCGACTTTCAATTGAACGAAATATTTCCGACCTGAGCCTCTGAAGTTGATGTTCGTTTTTCTCTTGTGTCTTTACTATACGAGCATCGAATTTACGTAATGCAGCTTTAGTTGCTCGTTTGTGAGACATTTTCTCGGCAATGGCATGTTTCGCTTTTGTCGATGCTCTGACGGCAAAGGCTTCGGCCTGTTGTTTTACCTTCTTGACACTTTGTTGTGTATCTTCACGTAACGTATTCATGTCTGCTTCTGGAGTGTCGATATCTATTCTCATTTGTGCGCCCCTTGTCATAAGCGTTTGAAGCGTGACTTTTTGCTTCTTAAGCTTCAGTTGGGATTTGATCTAACTGTCCTTATATATTATCACGCGTTTTCTATATTTCTCTATTAGTTTCTTTCAGCCCCTGTGTTACACGTCCTTCTAAACGTCCTGCTAATTCTTTTTGCCCTTTATTAGTTTCTCGAGATGTTTGTAGTAAACGCTGGAACATGTTAGTATTTTCTACACTTACATCATTCTCACCTGTTGCCCTGTGATGCAACCGTTCCCTCTCTCGTTTTTCATAAACCCTTTCCCTCTCTTCCAAACACCGTGTAGGTGCACTAACACTCAGTTGAGTCACATTTAATGTAAAAATTAATTTTTCTCCAATTTGCATTAGCTTTTGTCAACCTCTTTATCTATCAGTTTTCTATCCTGTCTAGCAAAATGCTATTAATTCAAAATCCTGGCACGCTATCAGAATGCTGTTAATTCAGTATCCTGGCAGATTCGCCATTTTGAAATGTGTCGTTGGAATTGTTTATTTGTAATGCGGCAGAGGATAACGATCTGACTGTCTTCTCAAGCCCAGGATGGTAAACAGACATTCCACATAGCTGTTCATTCTGGCTCTACCTCAAAGTGATTAAAAACGCTATTGTGACATTCCCAGAATACATAAATTGATATTAATGACAAGTTTGGGATTTAACCGGAAACGATAATTCAATCTCTCCCTTCTCCATATTACATTTAATTTACCAAAGCTCTCAAGAATCAAGTTATAATCAATAAGCAAGTTTAGTTACTTCTTTTCTCAATAAATCAATTAATATTTAAACATTGAATAATTAATCAGACTATACCTCTGTATGTGAAAATGTTATCAATTGAAACAATTAAATCTTTAGCAGTGAAACTTACACGTACGTCGTAGCTGTACAATGAACTAAGTAGGGGGAGGATGACTTTATCTTGGAGTATGCAACTCTGGCAAAATTGGACTCAACATTTAATTTCGCCAAAAGCGCTTCGTACATTACCAAACGGCAACTAAGGCGACGTTGTCTCCGTGCCGGATCTGCAATTGCTAATTCCCTACTCTGGCCTTGACTGAAACTAATCAGTGTGTGTGTGAAATGTGTGAAGTTCTGTGGGACTTAACTTCTAAGGTCATCAGTCCCTAAGCTTACAGACTACTTAACCTAAATTTTCTTAAGGACAAACACACACACCCATGCCCGAGGGAGGACTCCAACCTCCGCCGGCATCAGCCGACTGCAGCGCCTCAGACCGCTCGGCTAATACAGCGCGGCAAAGTAATCAGTCTCAAATGCTATGCGTTCCATTGAACGTTCAAATTTCCCTAGCCGAAATTAATGGCAATTGCACACTCGCTCTGGGTTGAAGCGACGTGAGCAAAATTCAGCCAGAAAACATTCCCGCAGGAATATTTAACTATCGCATTACGTTTGTCGCTACCATATGTGAAGCGTATCGCCCTCACTTCGCAAACGTAGAGTCAGGGTCGCGCCATTACCACAAGCAGGTGTGTGGCCCGCCGCTAGACGTGAGCACCCTCTCTCCCTGTCTCTGTGTCTTAACTGAGTTCTCAATGTGCTTTTATATGACTTTATCATCCCCACCTTGATTCTACGACGTCACACGTCTGGCTTCAAACGCCCACTTGGACGTTAAAGGTAAATTCTTATTTTTCTTTCCCAGGTCTCCACTCGTTAATGTACTCGGACCACTTACTTGCGTTTCGGCCGTGTTTATTCTGATAGGTATTGTATTGATTTTCCGTTATTTCTTTCTGCAGTGCACCTGGGCTTTCTTTTGTTAAAGCTAATTGAGTCGTTTCAGTGTCATTAGCCACCAGCCCTGTCCATCTCCACGCTGCGTTCACTTTATTATATTGCTCATGCCCCTGTCGCTAAAAGGGTAGATCGTTTGTTATTCCGTACATGAGATGGCTCTAATTATTTCCTGTTGTCAATAATATCATTATTTGCTGGGGATTTTATTCGGTATCGTCGTTATGCAGCTTATGTAAGGCCCGAAAATGTGGACACCTTACCATCTCAATACATCGGAGATCTCAGAAAAAATTAGGCACATCCGATGACATAGCAATAGTTTCTATATCTTTAAAACAACCAAAGTTAATAATTTACAGTGACTAAACATTTTCACAATGAATTTCTGAATTAACAACGTTTAAATGCTTCATGCAATTGCAACATACGATTTCTCAGTTGATAGTTTCGCACTATAGCGGTCATCTCGGAAAGCTACTCATCTGTGTCTATTTTACTTGTTGACATACCTTTTATATCTCTTTATTACGCAAATATTTGACAGAACATTGTATTCTCCACATTTACACAGTTACTGAATGCAGCATGAATACCTCACTTGCTGTCACATTTGTGTATTTCTTTAATGAACAATTTACTATTTTACCAATAACTTTACATACATGTTGACTGCAATTGCTATTAGAAATCTGTGGTAATTTAACAATGGATAATCACATGTATTAAGTGACACCACAGTTGTAAAGAGAATGAAAACACGCTTCACTCAAGGAGGCATCAACAATGGTTTAAGTAGTATTTTATGTCAGTTCGGTGTCATTTGATGTGAGCACACTTGCACGAGAAGATTGACTTATTTATTTGTGAAAAATCCTGTTTTTGTAATTATTGTGAATGATCTGATTGAGAGCAAATATTTATAACATTTCTTTAATTAAATATTGTTTTAATACGTTATAACAGACCAGGAAGTGATCGAAATTAATCAAATTATTTCTGTAGCACATAAGAATGATGTATTTTGGGTGAAGTGGCCTTCAGCCAATTGAAAAGCTGACAGTAGTGGAACACTATTGGAGTCAAGTGGAAACTAGGACTTTTCGAGTGAAGAACTCAAGAGAGTGATTCTGGACGTTTTTTACTTGAAGGATACAGGCCTACCTGTGGTAACAAGTGACATTCAATCCAATCATGTATGTGTTTGATTGTGGGTGGTGAATGGCCACTACCATACTTTAACTTCTGAAAGGACTTTACATTTCGACAGATGTGAATGTACTCCAAAGTATTACTCTAACGTTTTCCGATTGTATAACGAAACTGAAGACAGACAGACTATGAATTACTACGCTTCATATCGTGTGTGTCAATTTGTGACTCATCATGTTCAACTCTGAGCTAGTTTGAGCTGGTGAATGTTTAATGTATTGTAATCACGAAATGCACTTACTTTTGGTTTATCTTTGACAACAATTTAGTTAGGGGATTTAGTGACCATTCTCATAACGCTCTCAACGTAATTTTACTGTGTTTGATGAGGACATAATCGGTCGGTATTTAATTGAATATCGTACGACCACTTCTCGCCTATTTGAGACGTCCTCTCTTGAATAAACATTATCCAACACAATTTTCTGTTGTCTACATTAATTTCAGACGGTAGAACAGAACCCTTTTATTATATTACTCATTTATCTTTTATTTTACATTTCTGTGTATTTTATTAATTCGCAGTTCTAGCCAATGTACAGACTATTTGACTGCAGGATCACAGCTACAGGTTATTATTTGCAGCGAATTAGCTGCGGGGCATGAAAGCGAACGTGTGCAGCTCAACCCTTTAACTACATAGAGCTGTTCTTTTTAAATATAACCATGCATAGCCCACGAACCTAAAGTACGAGTGATCACTGGTAAGGAAGCAACTGGTTCGCTCGTATGGGACGTTGTTAGGAAGAGCAACTACTCAACAGTAACTGTTAGGTACCGTCACATGTTCTACCAGTGGGTCACCGGCGACATAACTTATGTGGGAACAAACACTGTCACTGTGCATGACCCATTCCAGGCACATGCCTTCGTCACCAGCCATGCTGGAGGTAACAACTTGGCCCCTTCCTACCCCAGTGTGCTTGCTGGTCAGCAGCTGTGGCCACTTTATGGTCGTCGTCACCACTGCCCGTTTTAACGCCTCAGCTACTGTGCTGACCACAGCACCTCACCATCCACCACCGTGGCCCTGGGATACCTGCACCTTGCCATCCTTGAGGTGGGCTACTGGTGAATTAGACATGATGTACTGGCTGAGGCCACCCACACAATAGAAGCAATCGATCACCTCTCCAACTCCATCTCCACTGCTGCATTTGCTATGTAATAAACGACATATTCAACCACCTTTGTTTCCATGGAGAATCGCCACATGACATCAGCCACCACTCCACTTAAGCGATGCCCTAGGAAGTGAACTGCCATTCATCCTGACCTATCACATCCAGAGTCACCTTCCATGATAGCAGTGTTCCATCCTGGCTGCTGTAAGTAGTGATAAAAGTTCTTGGCTGCTACAAATGGCTGCATCATATCTGTCATTGCCTGTTCCAGCTTGATGTCTGTTCACATTCATGGGGTTGGCTAGGAGTGCTGCCTGTCAGTGTAACTTCGTGGTGCAGTTCGTGAGGGTGGAGAAACCTATCAACCTTTCTCAATTCAGAGGGACTACTAGAGAACATTATGCTCGCCTGTGCCAAAGGGATGCATGTTGTGCAGTCTGTTACGCCATGGTGCCTGTTATGTCTCATTAGTACCAGTACTATGGTCATTTTACAAGCAATATACAGAGTCTAGGTGCATGACGAATAGATGGTAAGACTAAGACATGGTGTGTTACTATTTCGAGTGGCTGAATATTATTGTCTTCGTTTGTTTTCTGTAACTGTGTTTTTAATTTTTATTTTGGGTGGTAAAGGTTCCACAGTGTCAAAGATACACAGGACTTTCCTTGAAGGAGGCTTATCAAGCTTTGATGGACCAAACAGAAATCCTGAAGTTAAGTAATATGGAGATGCAGAATGAACTTACTGAAGTGATGGAAGAAAAAAGCACCGTACAGGGTAATGATGGATTAATTATATTCAATTGCTGTCAGTCTGATTACCCCTATTTCGAGCAAGACAGCAGCGAGCAAGACAGCAGACTATGTTTTGGCATTCTTATGTGACCTGGAAGCTGCTACAAATCTAGGTCTCTGGACAGGCAAATGGCAGATGGTCATACTGCAATTAACAGGTGAAGCAAAGGCTTACGAGATGTATCATGAGGACTAGAAAAAGTGTATATATAAGTACTTTAGGAAGTGATCATGCAGTGCTATACAAAGCAAATTAGTATAAGAAGTTTCCTTAAGCAGATGAGTATCTCAGAGACTGAATGAACCAGTGGAAAGTTTACATATTAGGATAACTTAATAGCAAATGCCAAGACAAACAGAGTTATTCTTCAGGAAGAAGAACTTAGAGCTTTGGATGCTTTTCTAAGGGGGCTCTTACCTGATATGTCGAGGATGGCGCTTGCAGTCAACCTGGAGGACCTCGCCACCACCGTCAGGGAAGTTATAGAGTTGGCAGAGGTGGATGTGGTGTCAGAGATGCGAAACAAACTGCATTCTTGTCTATCGTCATAATGTGTAATAGATGAGGACACACTGGTCATGCTTCTAACCAGTTATTAGGGTGTGTTCTAAGACAACACATACAGAGGAAAGAGCAACCAGTGGTTTACACATCACGGCAACAAAATAAGCCTGAGAGGAATTACTCAACCAAAGAATATGATGTAATACATCATTACTATATGGTTTAATATATGGCATCACATAACTTAGGCGTTATCTGTATTGAATTAGATTAAGAGTATTAACAGAGAAAGCATCATTAAAGAAAGCTGTCAGGTTTAAAAGAGGCTGACTCAGTGGGCATTAAAATTAAGCCAATTTGGCTTTGAAGAGATTCACAAACTGTACAGAATTCATGTTAATGCAGATAGATGGAGCAGGAAGATTTATTTCATACAAGTACTTGCCCATAGTCCTGTGGAACGACAGAAGATTAGTTTTTAGATTTGGTGGAGGGTACCAAACAGCGAGGCCATTGGACACATCGATTAGCGAAGGATGGGGAAGTAAGTTGGCAGTGCCCTTTCAAAGGAACTATCCTGTCGTATGTGAGGCACTTTGCATGAGGTGAACAATATTCTCCCTTCAGTCACCAAACCATTCAAGAAAATTGGGATGGACGTCTTATCTTTATTCAGCTGGGCACCAGTGGGTAACTACTACATTCTGAACGTTGTCTATCTCTTTCATGATGCATCACAACGATCAACATTTCAAATTCGGAGCGAGTACAGTAGCACTGTTGATGGTAAACAATTTTTTTTTCCAATTTGGTGTATATGAAGCTACGATTAAAAATCAGGGCACCACCTTCATGTCAGAGTTAATGAAACAATTACGTCACCTGCTATGTATGTGAAAACTAGGAACTTGTCTGATGTACCCAAAGGGTAGGGGAGGCACTGAATGTGTTCACCAAACAATTGGGAAGATGGTGAGTTATTATGTAAATAGTCACCTTAGTGGCTGAGGTGTTTTCCTTCCACAGATCATGCCTGCATCTAATTCAAAGGTATGTGACACTGCTGTGCTCTCACCATATGAGGTAGGGCATGGAAGAAAGATGCCATCATTGATTGGAGTTATTAAACCAAAATTAGGGAAAAGTAGTAAGCGTGTCTGGATCTTTTCTAAGTACAGGAAGCACACTAAGGCACTCCAGGAGAAAATGGGATTGTGTAGTAGGAAATGGCAGGAGTATAGGATTGACCAGTGTATAACGTTAACTAGCCCATACAAACTGAAGGGTAAGAAAAGGAATTTTATTACACGACATCATGGGCAATTTCTGTAGGTGTCATCTGTAGGTGTTAAATCGAAATTCCTAATGTGGACAGCCATTGTTCATATAGGGCATATTTCTGGCTCTCCGGCAGCGTTACTGTGGGTACCAGCACCGCTAGCTGGGAAAAAAGTATAGAGCGAAAAGTGAAGTAAGGTAAAGAAATTGGCATGCAGGTTTCCAACTCATTCCATAAGGGTCCATAAATGGTCCATGTTCAGATTTTGTTCGTATTTTTGATGTTGTAGCTGTTGGGAATATCGATTCAATTTAGGCTGATTTATTTTACTTACGATATTTTTTAACAGCAGGAATAGTACAGAGTTTATTATGTAGGAGTTAAGTGAAAAGGATAAGTGTTACGTAACATAGTCATACATGGTCTATCGACTTGTTGTAAGTGTCCAGTCTTTTCAAGAGGGTGATGAAGAGTGATTGTACCTTCACTTCCCCAGGCACCATTTACCACTAACGACAATCACGATGCGTGCCGTAATTCTGGCAGTGAAGTACATCTTGAATGGGGAAGTGGTAGGCGCATTGCCGAACCATCAACTGAAGAGACTGGTGATGATATGCCAGACCTCAGTGGTCTAGACTGACATGCAAGGCACAGTTGTTTCTAGGGAAAGCAGTAGCAGGAGGATGCTAACAGGATATCCTACCACCGAACTCTTATTGCCAATGGGCTGGTTTGTACGGATCTAATCCAAGTTCAAATCTGAACTGGTCACCACGATTTGCTAGAGCAGCGTGGACCAGAGAGGACGATGACGCCAGGGGTTACTGGTTAATGGAAAAAATTGTGAAATATTAAGAGCAATTTTTCGTCCCTCACAGATTATCACTGAAATCACTGTGATGAAAGTGTTACACTATGGTTGTTCTGAGTTGACGAATTACTGGAGGTACTTCTCAGCCAGAATTTAACTTACCTAGACAACACCCTGGGATCACAAATTCAATATTCGCTAAATGAACTAGTATTAATTCAAAGGGCACATTACTGCAGAGCAAATGCTTCAGCAAGTAAAATAGTGTCATGATGAACAACATGGTAAAATCATGATAAGCGCCTCTGTTTCTGGTGCCGTAGTGGTTCTCACTCTGTTTTGTGCTGTCTGCATTTACTTTTGGCGAAAAACTGTCTGTGACTTGAGTTCTTAGTGTATCAGTTGCCCACAGACTGGATTAATATTAACACATTGTAATTAATTGTAATGAGCAGCCAATGAACATTGTGGCTCACACTGGACTGGAGTAAGGATAATTGGAGAATGTTGTACATATGTGTCAAACAAGAAATATAGTCTGAGATTTTTCTAGAAATATAGACAGTCGACTATCTGGTGGATCAGATTTCCTGGAGGAGAGAGGAGTGTTACACCACAGTTACAGCTATCGAAATACATGGCTCTTGAGACCACACAGCAAAACGATGTCATAAAAAGGTCATTAGGTGCCATGTTACAAGAAAATGCATTCATCATGCAAGAATCAGCATTTAGCAAGCTGACTAGCCTAAGTCGCCAGACAGGGCTTCTGAAAGGAGAATTTGTGACACCTTTATAGTAATACCAGGGCTGAGAAGTATCTGATATTATGGAAGAATTGAAGCATGATGGCAAATTACGCAATGGCTAGGCCTAACACCTTGGCTCAGAGGGCTAAACCGCTACTGTTGCAGAAACGACACTAGACCTAGCTATCATAAATACTGTCGTTCTCGGTCATCACCAGCCAATAACCTGTCTACACACTTAAATTCCCCATCCTGCTGATGTCGCCAGACTCTACCCTAACAGATACAGGCCACTGCCTGAGCTGTGTCCAAATGCTGTCGACTTGGTTTTGTTCCACCACTGGGTAAACTGCTGAGTGACTGTCATCTGCTGCGGGGTTGCTTGCCTGGGGTACTGGGGCTCGAGCATAATCCTTCTAGCTGTCCAGCTGTCAACGCCTTATGTGGGCAAATTGTGTCACTGTACATCATACAGCGCAGGCACCTGCCATTGATCCACACATTCTCTGGTGTGCTTGCCACTGAACTGCAGAAAAAGGTCAGCGTTCTGTTGTCCACCACAGGTGGTCATCACTGCTTCCAGTGTTGGCACCTCTGCAACTCTGTCGACCACAGCACCTCAACAGCCACCGCCATCGCCTAGAACACCCAGCTCTATACCCTTCTTGTGGGTTACTGCTGGCTCCAGCACACCACACACGTCAAGGTCCCCTATGTCAGAGAGGTCACTGACCACCCCTCCGGGACTATTTCAGTCAGCATTGTTTCCATGAAGGATTACCGCTCTACATCTACCACCAGACCACCTGTAAGATGAACTGCCATTCATCCTGCTATCACAACCAGATTCACCTTTCACCATAGCTGTCGTCCATCCTGCGGTTATACAACACATTTCAGAGGATTTTAACAATTGCATGTCTGTCTTTTGTAGTGTGCATGTTTTGGACTCTTTCAGGACCGTCATCCAAACACAGATTTCAATGAAAATTTTTTTGGTTTTAAGATTTACAGTTTCGAATGTAAGGAACTGTTTCATTTTATAGAAAGGGTTATGCAGTCCCTGTTTTTACATATTCTTAGATTATCTATTGTTTCTCCAAGATAGCGAAATTCATACTCTTCATTAAGAGCTTTGGTTGAATTTGATCATTTAGTCATCGAACATGTTATTTTTTGTTTATTTGTTTGTGTGTATATTATACCCATCAGCCAGCAGACAGCCCATATCATTGAGAAGTCATCTCCATTGTTGTTCGTTTTCGGCTACCGTTTTTATGTCACCAGTGAACCGTGACAACAAGCTACCTCTTCGAGATAGTCATTTCCTTCCTTCATCGAAATAAGTGTCCAAGGAATAGAGAAGCAACTGGAATCACTCAACAGAAGAAACTCCACTGGACCTGACGGGATACCAATTCGATTCTACACAGAGTACGCGAAAGAACTTGCCCCCCGTCTAACAGCCGTGTACCGCAAGTCTCTAGAGGAAAGGAAGGTTCCAAATGATTGGAAAAGAGCACAGGTAGTCCCAGTCTTCAAGAAGGGTCGTCGAGCAGATGCGCAATACTATAGACCTATATCTCTGACGTCGATCTGTTGTAGAATTTTAGAACATGTTTTTTGCTCGAGTTTCATGTCGTTTTTGGAAACATAGAATCTACTATGTAGGAATCAACGTGGATTCCGGAAACAGCGATCGTGTGAGACCCAACTCGCTTTATTTGTTCATGAGACCCAGAAAATATTAGATACAGGCTCCCAGGTTGATGCTATATTTCTTGACTTCCGGAAGGCGTTCGATACAGTTCCGCACTGTCGCCTGATAAACAAAGTAAGAGCCTACGGAATATCAGACCAGCTGTGTGGCTGGATTGAAGAGTTTTTAGCAAACAGAAGCATGTTGTTATCAATAGCGAGACGTCTACAGACGTTAAAGTAACCTCTGGCGTGCCACAGGGGAGTGTTATGGGACCATTGCTTTTCACAATATATATATGACCTAGTAGATAGTGTCGGAAGTTCCATGCGGCTTTTCGCGGATGATGCTGTCGTATACAGAGAAGTTGCAGCATTAGAAAATTGTAGCGAAATGCAGGAAGATCTGCAGCGGATAGGCACTTGGTGCAGGGAGTGGTAACTGACCCTTAACATAGACAAATGTAATGTATTGCGAATACATAGAAAGAAGGATCCTTTATTGTATGATTATATGATAGCGGAACAAACACTGGTAGCAGTTACTTCTGTAAAATATCTGGGAGTATGCGTGCGGAACGATTTGAAGTGGAATGATCATATAAAATTAATTGTTGGTAAGGCGGGTACCAGGTTGAGATTCATTGGGAGAGTCCTTAGAAAATGTAGTCCATCAACAAAGGAGGTGGCTTACAAAACACTCGTTCGACCTATACTTGAGTATTGCTCATCAGTGTGGGATCCGTACCAGATCGGGTTGACGGAGGAGATAGAGAAGATCCAGAGAAGAGCGGCGCGTTTCGTCACAGGGTTATTTGGTAACCGTGATAGCGTTACGGAGATGTTTAACAAACTCAAGTGGCAGACTCTGCAAGAGAGGCGCTCTGCATCGCGGTGTAGCTTACTCGCCAGGTTTCGAAAGGGTGTGTTTCTGGATGAGGTATCGAATATATTACTTCCCCCTACTTATACCTCCCGAGGAGATCACGAATGTAAAATTAGAGAGTCGTTCTTCCCGTGAACCATACGCGACTGGAACTGGAAAGGGAGGTAATGACAGTGGCACGTAAAGTGCCCTCCGCCACACACCGTTGGGTGGCTTGCGGAGTATAAATGTAGATGTAGATGTAGATGTAGATCGCCTGTTCATTACACAAATTGAATGTCACTTGTCCCAATGAGAATTTCTACTTTACGCCTATCTTGATTTTTGTGCATTGTACCATGCTATATGTGCTGCCCAGCTGCTTCGCGTAAACAGAATGGTTACCCTTCTATCTATGGAGTTGATACATTAAATTGAAGATATTTCGTTCAGTTCATTGTTTTCAAGAGCCTTCCTGAACTCTACAAATGCAGGGTGTTTTCTTCTCAATCCTGGTCTAGCTGTCTGTTATGAGCCCAGCGTTAAAATTGGTTCTGAAGAGTCTCTACTTTTTCTAAAACGAAATTGGTCATTTCCTAATCCACGCCGGCCTTGGTGGCCGAGCGGTTCTAGACGCTTCAGTCTGGAACCGCGCGATCCCTACGGTCGCAGGTTCGAATCCTGCCTCGGGCATGGATGTGTGTCATGTCCTTAGGTTAGTTACGTTTAAGTGGTTCTAAATTCTAGGGGGCTGATGACCACAGATGTTAAGTCCCATAGTGCTCAGAGCCATTTGAACCATTTGAACCTAATCAGTAAAGTAAGCCGGCCGCGGTGGTCTAGCGGTTCTGGCGCTGCAGTCCGGAACCGCGGGACTGCTACGGTGGCAGGTTCGAATCCTGCCTCGGGCATGGGTGTGTGTGGTGTCCTTAGGTTAGTTAGGTTTAAGTAGTTCTAAGTTCTAGGGGACTTATGACCTAAGATGTTGAGTCCCATAGTGCTCAGAGCCATTTGAGCCAACCAGTAAAGTAATTTTGAGAATAGTTTTGACGCACGTCATACTAGACTGATCGTGGAGCAATTTGCACATCCATCCGTTCAATCGGTGACGTAAAAATTAGAGTGAGTTCAGTTCAGTTTACGGCACTATAGTCTCACAAAATGAATTCTAATTGTTCTTTAGTGGATCTTCACGGGTAAATTTAGGACCGGTTCGATGGATGAGGTAGACCGACGTGAAAGGCAGAGACAAACGATCAGTTCACTTTGCCATGGCTGACACACTGAGATAAATGGCTTCAGGCAGTCTGTGGGTTCATCCCATAAATTATATCCCTACGGCATGCGGAGGTCTGCGACGTGATCGGAACCGCGGAATATCGAACACAAGCCGTAACGCCTCGCATGGAGTCACCTACCAGAAAACACAGACATCGGACTATACTATCTACATTTTCTTCGTATTATAAGTGAGCAGCTTAATTTTCTGGCATTAATCTAGATTATATACTCTTTATTCTTTAGTTGCTCCACTTACAATTACGGTAAAATCTTATAATATTTTGAGATGTTACTTCCTACTACAGACACTTTTGCCAGCCATTCTGCCCGATAACCCGTTATTTTTGTTTGACGTGAACTAATTGAAATGTTCAACGATAGATCCGGATACGAAACACGAGCTGAAATATCGGTAACAAGTCTTTGCCAAAGGGAATGATAAAACTTCTTTTTTTCTTTGATTGCAAATAGCTCTTCGTGAATTTTTTAAATTTAATTTTTCGTCGCAATAGTACTCCAGAACTGCTTTAATATCTTACAGTTGTCTTTATACATCTTCGTATCCGTCTGAAGTATTTCATAATTTTTTCACTTAATACGATATACAATTTCGTCGCTTTTCTGTATTCTTCCTTCCATGACTAAGCACATGTCCAGAATCATTCGACACATGTATCATTTAAGGAACTGGAGCGATCGTTCTTCTCCCACTCTTATATTCATTATTCTGATCAGATGCTTAAAACACGTGATTTCAGGTTTGTCGTCCCATAGTTATTATATCCGCTTCTCATTTCTTCGATAGCTAGATGTTACTGCTTTTCTGTAAATCGAAACTGTGTCCTTCTGCTAAACTCCTCTTGACCACAATTCAAATATTGTTTTTAGTTCCCATGACGACCATTTTCTTAAGACCACTTTCTTGCAGTAGTAAAATACAAAACAAAAATATGAAAAATACTACGTACGATATTCGAGTTTCTAAACTGGGTCGTCCGTAGTATTTCGAGAACAACGGTATACTCCGCTTCATAACCATAATAAAATCTAGTTACGTCACAATCTTGTCCAGCACAGTCATTCTGAAAACAAAGTAGAAGAGAGCCTTTCCAACGAAGACAAAAACCTGAGCTTTTTATGGAAATGTGAAAAAGAAGAGTTTATACTTAATGACCAGACCGAACTTGCAAACAGGGTTTTTCTATGTAATTTCCAAGACTTACTAACTCAAACGTTCATTACATATCTGTACCTTAGTTATGGGAGAGTTGTCTGTAGTGTACCGGTACCTAATTTGTACAACTGCTACAAAACTTTAACCTATCGTACCATCCAACATTTAGTTAGGTGAACATGAACCACTTGCTTGTTGAAACCTTCTGTTAGCTATGGGTTCTTTGTGTTGAGGGACAGATCGTCTGAATACAACGCTTATTTTGTAGTAGTCTTCGTCTGGCTATGGCAACAGAAAGGCATTTTGGAAAGAGGAGCTCACACCAATTGCATGTAAGTGTAACAGTATACATAGAAGGGTATCATGAATTAAACTAACAATTAAGAGGAATACCGAAAATAAAAGTAAAAATGCACAGGGGGGAGGGGGGGATATAAAAATGTTTGGTGGCAGAACAGTTTTTTTCCAACGAACTTGAAAACGAAATGGAGGCGCATATCCATATACCTGAAGATATGCCGGACGTTAGAAAACGTGCCTTTGGCATTGCAGAATGAAACGGACTGCACCGTAATTTTACTGTTGTAGAAATTAGGGCAGCCAAAAGTGGCCTGAAGGAGTCCATTCAATAAATATCGCCAAATCCGAGGGAAATGCAAAAAAAACCTAAGCAAAGGAGAAGAAATCCAAATATAAAATTTCAAGTTTCACTTGTGGAAAGAAATACTCGGTGACGAACCCACCACAGGAACTCAATCGTAAAACAGAGACATGATCAGATATCTGAAATTGAAAAAATAAAAAAAATGGATCCATGCAAATGCTGCAGGGGTGGAGAAAGGAATGAAAAAGTCCTATTGCAATAAGTGCAATTACTACTTTAAGAACTAGGAAACAAGTTTCCTAATTTGTACCACTTGCAAATGTTTAATAAATTAAGTCTAGCACGGTTTATTTTTCGTGGAGGTTCCACTAGTTATATCAGCTAGCAAGAACATCATCATGCAGTTGCGGATAGCATTCTTTAAGTAATTTTGTAACTTATTGCTTAGGCTAAAATAAAAAATACGTCAATAGCGGCGCAGTTTAAGGAACACTTCACTAACTCACACGCACAACTGATATAGCTAAATATAAAAAGCGTTAGTTACAAACTCAGACAGTAAACTTGCAGATAAGTGTGTGTCTATGCACGGAGATAGTTGTAATATTCTTATGTAACACGTTTATGTACAGACTTAGTCAAAAACAAATCAACGTACCACGAACGAATTATCCGATTGAGACGTAAATCGGTAGTGGTGATGTATACGGACAGACATACAAATGATTATAATTTCAGAAAACTGGGTGATTTATTCAAGAAAGAGGGCTTCACAAATTGAGCAAGTGAGTAACACGTTGGCCCTCCTCTAGCCTTTGGTCCAGAGAATCCCGAGATGGTGGGAGGGCCCAGTCTATTATGCGCCAAATGTTCTCAATGAGACACAGATGCAGTGACGTTGCTGGCCAAGGTAGGGTTTGGCAAGCACGAAGACAAGCAGTAAAACCTCTTGCCGTGTGCAGGCGGGCATTATCATGCTGAAATGTAAGCCCAGGATGGCATGCCATGAAGGGCAACGAAATGGGGCTCAGAATATTGTTGGCGTACGGCTTTGCTATAAGTGTGCCCCTGATGACAACCAAAGGTGTCCGGCTATGAATAAAAATGGCACCCCAGACCATCGGTCCTGGTTGTCGGGCCGTATGGAATATGGCGAGCGACTGTCAGTTTGGTACCCCACTGCTGTCCGGAGCCTCTCCAGACACGTCTTCACTAATCATCGGGGGTCACTTCGAAGCGGGACTCATCACTGAAGACAACTCAACTCCAGTCAATGAGATTTCAGGCAGAAGACGTGTCTGGAGACATCAGAGATGGCAGTGGGATACCAACCTGACTGTCACATGCCATAGTGCCTGACAACTGGAGTGATGACCTGCTGTGCCATTTCTTTTCCTAGCAGGACTCGTTCGGTTGTTGTTGTCGTTGTTGCAGGACAGTGGTACGTCGACGATATTGTATCCCCATTTTGTTCCACCTCAGGGCAAGCCATCGTGGGCTTACATTTCAGCAGGTTAATGAACGTCCACACACGACGAGAGTTTCTACTGCTCGTATTCGTGTTGCCAAACCCTATCTTGGCTAGCAACGTAGCCTGATTTCTCACCAGTAGCAAACGTTTAGATCTTTATGTCCAGGACCCTCCTACCACCTTGGTATTTTCACGATCTAACTCACCAACTGGACAGAATTCGGCACAATATCCCATGGGAGGACATCCAACAACTCTGTCAATTAATACCAAACCGAACAACTGCTTGTATAACGGCCAGAGGTGGACCAACGCGTTATTGACTTGCTCAGTTTGTGAAGCTCCTTCTCTTGAATGAAACATCCAAATTTTCTGAAATTTTAATAATTTGTTTGCCTGTTCGTGTACATCACTCTTTCCGTCCCATTTGCTTAATTCCTCCTTCGTGTTTGTTTGTTTCTTCTTTTTTTTTTTTTTTTTTGACCTTATAGTGTATGCGCAGATTTGCTTTATAACAATGCTGCGATTAAGATGATTTCTGAGCAGTATATTTAACGTTCACGCATAAAATGAATATCTTTCTATTGACGTCAGTTGTACTGTACATCATGTGCTGTATGCTGGTCACTACCTTACGGGAGAGAGGGTTTCTTTTCCAGACAAACAGTTAATGCTGTTATTCAGTTGTTGTGTAAAGTTTTACACTTTCTGGCTGAAAGACGAAGGTAATGAAGCTGTTAGTGAGATATTCATAGACATGCTTTCTACCCTGCCACATTAGTTAAGTTCAGTATTCTACATTCTACAAAAGTCATGTAATCTCCAGTACCCAGCACGACGCTTTGAAAAATAAAATGTAGACCTTCTGCACGCTACGTCTCAAGTTGAACTGGTTATAATTTGAAATTGTTGCTGTAAGTCAACAAATATTTTATCAAATGGAAGATTGTATCTAATTGTAGTTACTGAATAAAACTAATTTATTTTATTTTTAAAACTTTCGACGTTTGGTAAGCATAACCCAGAAGGTAAGATATCAAATACTGCAGAATTGTTCAACTCTGATCGTACAGATCATCGGCATGCTGTGACTGCATACTGGACTTTCTCCCACATCCTGATTCATCTTTTCTTCCTGCTTATATGCCATGACGCTGCAGTACCGCTCTTCTCCTCCGATCCGCACCATATACGTTAACACATTTACTCTCAAATCATTTAAATCCCTTTTTCTGTATCTCTATATGTTTTTCTCAATCAGTTTCGTTGAGCTTCGTTGGACATCCTGTTATTTACAATGCAACGTATGGTGAAAATTGCAGTTTTAAGTAAGCCGTTCGTAATGAGGAAAACTGTAGAGCACGTTTTACAATCGCTCTCACTGACAGTACTACGCTTTCACTAAGTCGTCTTTAGCACATGTGGGACGGTGGGTTTGTCATGACATTTCTGTGACTACGTCACAAGGGCTTGCAAGCTACTTTGGTTAGCACTCAGGAAGTAGCCTGAAACGTGACAGTCGCAATCTACATACCACTTGTACACACTTCAGCTCGCCTAAACTGAAATATAAAGTCGTACTCTCTGCTTTGAAAAGGAAAAGAAAGTAAGGGTGATAAATTAAAAGTCGTTATTTTCAGTACTAACGTATATTACAAATTCTACGCTTTAACACACACAAAATCTTTTATAGGGTACGTCAACTTTTACTATTGTAAGGAGTATTTCACATAATTCAGACCTCCGTCTTCTCAAAATCGTTATCATGTTCATTACTGTTGTGAAACCGATAGTTCTAATAATTGAAGTACTGTTTGTTGCTCCCCTGAAAGCTGTAAACTTTAATAATACACTTGCCATGCAGATTCAGAATACAAGGTCGGCGCACATACCATTTGTTAGACCGAAACGAAAGGTACATTTCAAGTATTCCAGATCACGCAAAAGCTCATTTCTACCAGTTCCATAAACTCACCATCTGTCGCTGTATCTTTGTAAAATCCGTTAAATGCGTTATTGTTTTCTACATTGATGTTACTTTTTATATGGAATGCAGTGCTCTATTTTCTACATTCTGGCTTATATTTAACTGTAGGATGACTACATAGCTTTAGTGTCTTTTTAGTGCAAAATTCACGCGCATTTAAAACTCTCAAAAAATATATATGATAGTTCTATCAAACCTTCTACATAATTCTTTACATCAAAATACATATATTTGCAAAATTTTAGCTTTGTATCTCTTTTCCTTGCTGGTTGTGAAATTTACGAAAAATAACGATTTTTGTGGAAACTACTTACTGCCTTTTGCTTAAACTTAGTATTACTTACAACTATATCATTTATCCTATCTACGATCTAATCACAAAATTATACCAATATTTATTTTTTGCATAGCTTTTTGTACACGCAGAAGGCGCCCTCGGTTTGACCTTGGCGTTCGGTCGACAGAGTAGTGTTAGTCCCTTTCTACCGGTAATTCGCCAATGTTACTTGGCAGCAAAAATTTTTTCTTCCCCACATCCACCATAAAAGTATAAGTACGAACCCGCATTTAGCAATCATCATCAGTTCCATGCAATGTTAAAAGCATTGTGAATAGATCAAGCGTACGTTATAAGAAGACAACAGTGTTTCTGTTGACATTCGAGGCAGCTACACCCCAAGAATTCATTAAACTGATTTTTTCTGCCTCAAAATATGGCCCGCTCAGATGGTTGAAAAACCAATGTTGCGGTGATATTTCATTGGTGTGAACACAAGGCAACGTGTGGTGAGAGGCTAGTCTACTGCTCATCCAGCAGGGACATCATCTTCATTTCTAAAACCGCATGTTAATTTCTCTCCAAGGTATTTTGTTTGGAGTAGGATGTTTGCCACCTACCCGGAGAAAAGCAAAATCCGAGAATTTAAGCTTTAAAAATACATGCTATTTTGTGAAAATCAGGTGTTATAAAGGTATCTGTGGCCATAATCCACGACTTCTTTCATGCCTGCTGTCGCTGATCCCCTTCAGAAAATTCCACTTTAACCGCATCAGTTCGGAATAATACAATCTCTTCCAATCGCTGCAAATGGCCACTGAATGAATAGGAGAGCAAGTTTGTGTTGGAAGAATACAAGCAAAGAAAAGCTAAGAATTGCATCTCAAACTCCTGCCAGTATTTCAACTAGTCAAGAACTGCTCCCCCTAACGATCTAAAAGTTTGTAAATTCTAGGGGTGGGTATTAAACATACCCCCCCCCCTCCCCATCCGCCCACAAATCTAGTTCTTTGAATAGTCGAAGTGTCGAATGAAGTTTTCGGCCATCGGAAGAGTAGATATCTGGTTCCTCACAACCAATACGCAGGCGTCTATTAAATTGAACCAATGTGCCTAAAAAAATCTGTGTGGTGTTTCCCATATGTATAGGGAACCATTTTTAGTGACTGTTGTGAAATTATGAAGATCACTTATCGTACTTCATCAGTTTCTTTACATCCAGCATCACTCATCCTGCTTAGCCGCATAAGTGGTTTCAGTTATGTCCCGGTACTAATAATTCAGTATTTCAATTACTTCATCCTAAATTGTTCAATATGTCTTTCGAGATGCATCTTTTATACATGTTCCCCTAAGAAATTAATTTGTCATTTACTACTGATGGATTGCGATATACTTAATATTCTGTCATCTTCGCACGATTTTGCCCACTTTTGAGTAATGAAATTATTTCCCATGAATACTAAATCACGACCACGATTCAAATACTTTTTATCACTTTCACATTCATTATACTTCTGAATTAACTTCTGACCACGTCGGTGAGCCGCACCATTCCACCACTCTCGACTCAGTCCAACGTTTCTAATGCGAGCATAGTCTGTCTGGGGTTCCCCGCCAAATGAGGCTTCACTGAAGCTTCAGGAACCTTCTAGGACATTATCGATATCGCAGCCACCGAAAATAAACTGCTGTTATTATTTTCTTGTCCAGGACAATACAACATAATTATACATAAATTCAAAACAATACAATATACACGTTAGACTTTGTACATGTCAAATTGATTTTGTGGCCCAAAATTAAGCGTTCTTGATTGCTTCGCTTCGAAATATGCGGTGCCTGGAATCCTTTTCCTGTTTCTTTTTCTCAACCTCTGTCGCTGTTCTTCATCTGATATTCGGGGGTGCTACGCCTAGAAGAAAGTTGATTTTATCAACTGGAGTTGTTCCTAGGCAACCAACTACAACGCGACCTGTCTCGTTAACAGCGATGTCAAAGTGCCTGAAGTGTGCGGAGATCTGCCAGATTCGTGCAGCAGAGAAACAAAGAGATAGAGCAAACGTACGTAAAATACTTGGTTGAGTACCCCACGCGCTGTTAGTGAGCTTGCGTATAATATTATTTCTACTGCAGATGTTGAGCTTCATCTTCTCGCAATGGTCTTTAAAAGTAAATGTGCGGTCTAGGTTTACTCCGAAGTATGTAGGTGTGTCCCAGTGTTGTAGTTGCTTTGGCCTCCTAGTTACTTCCAATTTCTCCTAGTTTTCCTATTTATCAAATGAAACGCACATACCTTTGGTTTGGATAGATTAGGATTTAGGTTGTTATTGATATAGTATTCTGCAAGATCTTCGAGGGCTGCATTCAGTTTCATTTCTATGTCCTCGAACTTTCTCCCTTGGGCTGCAACCACTGTGTCGTCGGCATATATGAGAGATCTTTTGTCTCTTCCGACAGATTGGTGTTTGGCGTAAATATTGTACAGCAGCCGTGCCAGCACACTCCTTGAGGAAGACTGTTCTTCTGGCCTCCAGTGGCTTTTCTTGTTGCTCATAGTGACCAAAAACCGCCTGTTTTGTAGCAGGGCCCTGTGACCTGCCCTCTCTCGTATTCGTTCTCAATATGCTGGTTTAGGTTGAGCATCTGGTCACAACATGATTTTTCTGGACAGAATCCAGCATATTGGTTAATAAGAGTCTGGTCAACATATCCAGATATTCGATTCATAATCATTCTTTCCAACAGTCTGTGTAGGTGACATAGGGGTCTGTCGCATTTTTTCCAGGTTTTCAGTATAGGTTTAGCTTTACGGCAGATTTTGGGTGTCCGTAACGTCTGGATCAGTTGTTAATTCGATGTAAAATCCACTTTTTAGTAATTGGTCCGAATCTCTTTATTTGTTCAACTCGTACGTCATCTAGGCCAGGAGCTTTGTTATTCTTCATGCAGCATACAGCGTCCTTTAGTTCCAATATAGTGAAAGGGCAACAATAAAATCATTTTCTTCAGCATATCTTTGTAGCTTTTTTCTCTCAGATTGTCTTTTGTTTTTGCGTATGATGACCTATTTGATGAGGGATTAGACTGGATGTGTCAGCAGAAACTCTAACGTGCTCATCACTAAGGCGTTTCAAAAGTTTCCATGCCTTGTGAGTGCTATGCTTCATGTCTGTGTTACCAGGTTAAACCACTTTTCTTTAATTAGATTAAAAACAGCCGACCAGTTGCAAAGGATAAAGTAATCTTTACCTAGGTTTCGATAGGTTTAAACTTATCTTCTTCAGAAGGCGGCAGTATTACATTACCATGGAGTGATACGTCATTGCCATTTTTACAAACATCTCCATAGCTCCATTAGTTCAAATACAATATAGCCCTAAGAGTAGGGTTTGTCAGATAAATAAAATTAAGTACATGGAAGTCGGAGAGCAGATATGGTAGACATCAGTTTCTCTTCAGAGAAAGGCTCTTCATTGAATACTTGCTCATATTTCTCCAACAGTCCTTCTGGATCTCTGTCAAGTCCTGTGATATAGGTAGTGCTACAGCCCCTAAGCATATGTTTCCATGAGATGGTTATCACTAGGATTATAAATTGATCATATTTTTCTGCGAAAGATTCCGCATTTCCCACTTCCCTATCGAGATCTTTTGCGAAATTAGTTCACTGCGCTTTCTTAAAATTAAATCGTCTTTACCACCACAGCTGCTGCCGCAACACAGATGATAGGTCGGTGCAGAGAGCTTGGGACTGGTTCCATAACATGTGTTTCCTACTGGTGTGCTATATGTTCACTTACAAAGATGATATCAGGGATATATCCAGAGCGCCACCTCCCCCTGTTGAAAGAGTGTGGTGTCTTCAGGTCATGTAAGAACTTCAGTTCCACACTTTTGGTCCAAACTTCAAGATCTTCTCCATTTGTGTCAGTTTCCCTGTAGCTCCATGAAGGGCTGTGACAACTAAAATCACCCATGATTAATTTCGATGTTTTGCGGCTGAAGGTTTTTGGTTGAAACTGAAATCGGTCTTCAGTGGTTTAAACAACATTGATGTTACTGTGCGTGACTGAACTTTAACACTCAGCATTTCTATATCTTCTTCTGCCGTAAGGTCAATCGATAGGATAAGAAGGTTCGGTTTAGAAGAGATTGAACTTCCATACTGATCATTTGGTCTGTCTGTATTCTGTTTCATGCCGTTTACCTTTGTCCTCCGATGATAGAGGCTTCTATGGGTCTCATGTATTATAAAAAAAATTCAGTTTGTGTGTCTGCAAATTTCTGATAGCAGAACTCCATTCTCATATGATGTCCCCTCAATGTTTATGGAGATAACCGTCAGAGCAGGCATTGATAAAACCCCTTTGGTCTTGTTATTGTTATTTTCCTGCTAATATCGACCTTTAGTTATAGTATCAACAATAGCGTCTTTACACAGGGAAAAGTTAACATCGAAAGTGATTTACACACTGCAGTCGATTTCTAGACACCGAAGCAGAACTGAAACACTTGTCACAGAGTTAGCTCACATGCTTCCGAAACTCCCTGGCAGATGTTCCTGTTAGGAGTAGTACTTTCGCCAGGCAAGATAACGTTACGCTTGTGGACTTAATGAACGTCATAATACACTCTCCTGTCCATTTATTTAACGTTGGTACTTAAACACGCGCAGTACGAAATGTGTTTCATGATTTGTTTGCACCATGGGCCCTCGCACACGTTTGTCCTTAGTACTGTCAGGTTCATGCAGGTCTGCACTGCTGCAAAATCATGGTGTGCCAGTTAACTCTCGTCCTGCTCTTGAGCCCTGATCGACGTGTTCGTATCAAGTGGCTGATATCAGTGATCATTTCCTGCTGTGAATCGCTGAACCATATGGAGCACACTACGGAAGAAAGCCGCATGGGCAGAGTATTGAGTCCTCACCGTCGTCGGCCCGGATCCAAAGCAGCCTGTACCTCGATTGAGATGGAGTGTGGCGGTACAATCCGGCATTAATTCCGACACCAGCACAAAAATGCACAGCTGCCCGCGCGTCACTGCAGCCCGCATATCGCAGCTGAAAGTCACGTTCGTAACTGCTACTCGTATGCGTCATACACAAAGCCGTCGTCGTGGCACAAAATGACAGAACATCAGCGAATATAAAAATTGATTAGAAATCGATAGCAAATATCCGATAAACTAACGAAAGTATAAAGGAAATTTACAAGGGCTGGCCAGAGTGAATGGCAACACTTCTTTTCCATCAACAATTGTTTTTTGAATACAACGAAATGTACACGCTAGAAAGAATTGTGTTTCTTCATCGCTCCCTATTTTTCCACTTAATCTCGCATTCTATGGCCTTCCTCAAGTGAGAGACAAGGGCTCTTACACCATACGATTCTCATTTGAGCGATACGCAGGTTATTGTAGTCATCATTTCAAACCGGGTCTTGAATCTTCGTTGGCAGGCTTTCGTGGTACAGTTTCCATCTATCTTCAAGCGTCTGCGAGTTACGTTCTTTCAGCATCTCAGGGACATTCTCCCATAAGTGAGACAAACTTGTAACCATTCCTGGTGTCCTCCTCTGTATATGTTAAAACATCCGCTGCTAATCCTATCTGGTACGGATTCCACACACTTAGGCAATATTCTAGGGTGGGTTGCACGAGCGATTTGTAAGCAGTTGCATTTGTCTAGTATTCTGTCAATTAACCCAAGTCTGCCACCTGATTTACCCATGGCTTAACCTATGTGATCGTTCCACTTCATGTACCTAGTAAGTGTTACATCCAAGTATTTGTTGGCTTACAGGTTTACAGATTCCAACAGTGACAAACTAATGTTATATTCATAGGATCTATTCTTGTATCCCACCTGGAATGCAGCGCAGGTGTCAGCTCCTGAAAACTGAATGGTTGGCCGAATGAAGGAAGCTAGTAGGAGCAGGTGAGGTAAGACACGTCGGTACTGCAGTATGAATTTAAATTACCTTTCCTCTAGCAAGAAGAATACGAAACTTTGCAATGAGGTGCGAAGTGTCTCGGCCGTCTGCTCCTAATGAAATGGGGGTAGAATCTGGAGCGATGCTCGTAGAGCTCTCCAGCGCCGGCTAGAGGGCGCTGTCGTCGGTGTCGGTGTCGGTGTCGTAGTGCCAGCCTAATGACCTGCCCCTCGCCGTGGCATCTTTGCTATCAATACCACAACTATGCTTTTTTTCGTTTCGTTAAGTGCCCAGTTTTACGTTTTTGAGTATTTAATGCAAGATGCCCATCATTGCATTACTTTGAAATCTTATTAATGTCTGGCTGAATATCTGCACAGCTTTGTTCACACTGTAATTCGTTGCAAATTATTACACTAGGTGGGAAAAGTCTAAAGTTGCTATTAACATTGTCCGAAAGATCAGAATATGCACTCCTGGGAATTGAAATAAGAACACCGTGAATTCATTGTCCCAGGAAGAGGAAACTTTATTGACACATTCCTGGGGTCAGGTACATCACATGATCACACTGACAGAACCACAGGCACATAGACACAGGCAACAGAGCATGCACAATGTCGGCACTAGTACAGTGTATATCCACCTTTCGCAGCAATGCAGGCTGCTATTCTCCCATGGAGACGATCGTAGAGATGCTGGATGTAGTCCTGTGGAACGGCTTGCCATGCCATTTCCACCTGGCGCCTCAGTTGGACCAGCGTTCGTGCTGGACGTGCAGACCGCGTGAGACGACGCTTCATCCAGTCCCAAACATGCTCAATGGGGGACAGATCCGGAGATCGTGCTGGCCAGGGTAGTTGACTTACACCTTCTAGAGCACGTTGGGTGGCACGGGATACATGCGGACGTGCATTGTCCTGTTGGAACAGCAAGTTCCCTTGCCGGTCTAGGAATGGTAGAACGATGGGTTCGATGACGGTTTGGATGTACCGTGCACTATTCAGTGTCCCCTCGACGATCACCAGTGGTGTACGGCCAGTGTAGGAGATCGCTCCCCACACCATGATGCCGGGTGTTGGCCCTGTGTGCCTCGGTCGTATGCAGTCCTGATTGCGGCGCTCACCTGCACGGCGCCAAACACGCATACGCTCATCATTGGCACCAAGGCAGAAGCGACTCTCATCGCTGAAGACGACACGTCTCCGTTCGTCCCTCCATTCACGCCTGTCGCGACACCACTGGAGGCGGGCTGCACGATGTTGGGGCGTGAGCGGAAGACGGCCTAACGGTGTGCGGGACCGTAGCCCAGCTTCATGGAGACGGTTGCGAATGGTCCTCGCCGATACCCCAGGAGCAACAGTGTCCCTAATTTGCTGGGAAGTGGCGGTGCGGTCCCCTACGGCACTGCGTAGGATCCTACGGTCTTGGCGTGCATCCGTGCGTCGCTGCGGTCCGGTCCCAGGTCGACGGGCACGTGCACCTTCCGCCGACCACTGGCGACAACATCGATGTACTGTGGAGACCTCACGCCCCACGTGTTGAGCAATTCGGCGGTACGTCCACCCGGCCTCCCGCATGCCCACTATACGCCCTCGCTCAAAGTCCGTCAACTGCACATACGGTTCACGTCCACGCTGTCGCGGCATGCTGCCAGTGTTAAAGACTGCGATGGAGCTCCGTATGCCACGGCAAACTGGCTGACACTGACGGCGGCGGTGCACAAATGCTGCGCAGCTAGCGCCATTCGACGGCCAACACCGCGGTTCCTGGTGTGTCCGCTGTGCCGTGCGTGTGATCATTGCTTGTACAGCCCTCTCGCAGTGTCCGGAGCAAGTATGGTGGGTCTGACACACCGGTGTCAATGTGTTCTATTTTCCATTTCCAGGAGTGTACAATACGAACAATAAGGGATCAAACGCACTTCCCTGGAGTACACTCGAAGTACCTTCTACATGTGCCGACCACTCTCCATCCAGCACAACAAGCTGCTTCGTCTGTTACTCCATATCATCGTACGTTTGATAACAAGCGTAGGTGTGGTACTGAGTCATGTGCTTTTGGGAAACCGAGAAATCTCACTTGATCCATTGCTTTTAGGATGTAATGTGTAAAGGTGCGATTTAGTTTTCCCACGATCTATGTTTTCGAAATCCATGCTGGTTGGCATGGAGGAGGTCGCTCTGCTCGAGATACGTTTGAGCTCAGAATATGCTCTAAGTTTTATAAATAACGGATTTCAAGGATATTGTTCGGTAATTTTGTGGATCATCACCACTAGCCTTCTTGTTGACACTTGTAACCTGTGCCTTTATCCACAGTCTTCTGTTAGAGGGAATTACGAAAGGTTATAGTTAACAGAGGGATTAATTCAGCTGCGAATTGGACTTAGGGACTCCCTCGAGTCCTGGGTCTTTATTCAGTTCTAATGATTTGAGCTATTTCTCAACGCTACTGAAATATGTCTATTTCACTCATCTTTTCAGTCGTACAAGAATTAAACTGGTTCAATACACTTGGATTTTCCTTTTTAAAGGAACATTTGAAAACAGAATTTAGCATTTCTTCTTTGTCTTTCTACACTCAGCTTCATATCCTCTCCCGTCCATGAGTGACTGGACACTATCTTTGGTGCCGCTAACAGCCTTGAAATATGATCAGAATTTATTTGGGTTTTGTGAAAGATCATTTGTAAACGTTCTGCTACGGCAGTCACTGAAAGCTTCATGAATTGGTGTCTTGACTGTCAAACGCGTTGTACCTCTCTATCTGCAGCTATCTGTTTTGTCTTATCGTCATCCTCAAAATGTCTTCTACGAGTGGCATCCTTTAATGACCCTAGATAAGTGAAAATCTGAGGGAGCTAGGTCAGGGTTACAGGGTGGATGGTGTAACAATGTCCAACCCTCTTTAGTGATGTGTTCCGAAGCCCTCAAACTTGCGTGAGGCAGAGCACTATCATGTTGAATAAATCACCTGAGTTGTTATGGCGCTGAAGCCGCTGGCAGTGATTCTTAAGTTTAGTTAATGTGATCACATATGCTTCAGAATTAATAGTGCAGCCTCCTGGCATCACGAATGAGCACATCAGTAAGCTGCATCTTGTAAGGTGTGACGGCCTTCCCGAAAGCTCTGCCGAACCGCCTTCTAGTACCGGCCTGATCCTCTGACCAACGGCAACCGTAGTTCCGTCAACTGCAGATACTCCATAGGTGAAAGGAGTTTGTGAATGTTCCCAACAGTTTCTTTCTCCGCAGTGAGAAATTTAATTATTACGTGCTGCTTGTAACGTACGTCACTTACAGACGCCATTTTGAAACAATGCTACCGCTGCTCTATCTGTCGGAGGAAACGGAAAATTTACGCGCGCTCCGGAAATTTCAAACAATGCGCAACTACAGTTTCGCATTCGTGCCATTCTTGTTGGCTGAGAAAAAGTGTGATGCATTACTTTCTGGACGACGCACGTAATGTCACCGCAAACAATTTGACTAATATTTACCAAAATTGTAGGATGTGAGGTCCACCAGTTATGCAAAATAGCGCTTTTTCTCAACACCCAAACATGTTTCAGCACCACTGTGCCATTATCAGTGGGTTTCCGTTTTATTTATTCTGTAATGTGAACATTTTTATTAAATGATTACAAAATTATGTGGATGTCTAGTTCAAACAATAGTTTGTTTCTTTTTGTTAGTACCTCTACACATGGTGTGCATGATTTTCCCGGATAACTTGTGTATTATTTACTACAGGTAGCTTGTCGTCTGTAACCAAACGATGTTGATGAGACATTTTCCTGGGAGTTAACCTATCATCTAGAATGTAATTTAGTTTGTCGCGATATTTCTCACCTATATTCGTTCTTACTTGTATTTTCGGGTGGCAAGCCCTTTTATTCCCTGCATCATGGTGTGGTGTGATGCACACGTAAATATAACATGTATTTTCCTCAAATAAGGTCCTAAAACACTTTCCACTTCACCAAAACACAGTGTGATTGTGGTTTGTTGTGTGTCCCAGCCCAGTCAGTGTTCAGTTTTTCACCAGAGAGTCCGTTGCCAATTTGAATTTTCTTTACTTTTCATCTGTGTGTGTGTGTGTGTATGTATGTGTGTGTGTGTGTGTGTGTGTGTGTGTGTGTGTGAGTTTTCTGTTACCTTCTTAGCTGTTTGTGTTCTCTTTTACGTCTTTGGGGATTGTAGTGTACACATCTTTCGTGTGTGTGTGTGTGTGTGTGTGTGTGTGTGGTCGTCTGTGTGTGTGTGTGTGTGTGCGTCTGTGTGTTGACTTGTTGACTTTATCTGTTTGTATTGTATTTTTTGTAAAGTTCGTTTAATGTGTTAAATAGTGTGCCCTTGCAGAGTATAGTGTATTCAGTTAAGACCTGTTTTCCTTCTGCTATTGCCTTCTCTATATGGAAATTTTCCTCAATAGGCAGTTTGCTGTATAGGCTGTGGCTGGGTTTTAGTATTCTTAAGTCTGTTTCTATTGTAGTTGGGTGGTGATTGTGGGCTACAAGATGGTCAGCAAATGTGCTATGGGAGCTGTTGCTTTTTTGCTCTGAGATTTTCTGAATATCTGGTCTTGAAATTTCTGCGTGTTTGTCCTATGTACACTGAATGGCAAGTGTTGCATGTGAGTTCATATATTCCTGATCTGTTAAATTTATCAAAGGGTGTTTGTTGTGTTCTGATCTTTTCTGTGTTGTGTTCTCTGTCCTGTATCCTATTCGGAACCCTGCTTCTTTAATATGTTGCCTATTCTGTGAACAATCTTGTTATTGTAGGTGAGTATGTGCCATTTCGTTTTGCTCTGTTGTGTCTTGTGTGTAGTCATTGTTTGTGTTTTGTGTTGTTCTGTGTTGGGCGAGGATTTGTATGCATGTAGTATGTTCATTTTTGTACTGTTTACACAAACAGATAAAGTCTACACACACACACACACACACACACACACACACACAGACACACACGAAAAATGGATACACTGCTATCTGCAAAGGCTCACCATTTACACACGAAAGGAACACCGTGTAAAAGACAACACAAACAGCTAAGGAGCGTACAGAAAACACTCACACACACAAAGATAAATTGTAAACAAAATTCAAATTTGGCGCCAAAATCTCTGGTGAAGTAATGAGCACTAACTAGGCTGGGAAACACAACAAACCACAATGACACTGTGTTTTGGTGAAGTTAACAGTGTTTTTGCGACCTTATTTGTGGAAAATACGGGTTATATTTACGTGTGCATCTTGACACTTCACCATGATGCGGAGTATAAAAGGGCTTGCCACACGAAAACGTAAGTAAAAACTAATATAGGAGCGAAATATCGCGACAAACTAAACTACATTCTCGATGATAGGTTAACTCCAAGGAGAATTTCTCATCAACATAGTTTGGTTGCAGAAGACAAGCTACCTGTATTAAATAACACGCAAGTGATCCGGAAAAGTCATGCACACTAAGTGTTAAGGTATTAACAAAAAGAAACGAACTATTGTTTGAACTAAACATCCACATAATTTTGTAATCATTTAATAAAAATGATCAAATTGCAGAATAAATAATACGGAAACCCACTGATGATGGGACAGTGGTGCTGAAACATGTTTGGCTACTGAGAAGAAACGATGTTTTGCATAACTGGCGGAGCTCATATCCTACAACTTTAACTGCAAACACGCTCAACACAAGGAGCTGCAAATCCAAATGATGAAAATAAAGTCTACCAAAATGATACTCCAGTATCTGTGGGATATGTTGATTAAAATTTCATCCATAGGAGTACTTTTTCCGGACTGGGAAGTAAGTCCTACAGACGAAGAATTGTGTGAGTTCACTGGGTGTGTCTAATGTTACTTGAACTTTTCAGGTGGGGTTCACAAAACGGTATGCCATGAGGACATCCACTTGCACCTTGCGGCCATCTTTCGCACTTTGAGAAAGGTCGGGTCATTGACATTGGAGACAAAGAAGCATCATACCTACAGAACCAGACGATTTGCTGTAGTGTAAAGCTGCAGAACTGGGGTGGGCAGGAGAGACTCTGGACAACGGTGTGGCAAGAAACGTAGGCACCCTGTGCTTCCAGAAGAACTACACCACACGCAGAAGATCGTAGGATCGTTCGACTGCCTCCGATGAATACACGAATAACAACTGTAGAGTGTTAACACGAGCCAGCGGCAAAAACTACTGGAAGCCTGAGGCTCAAGTTGCCATGTGTCGTTTACCACTGACAGCATATCACAGACAACAGAAATTGGATTGTGCAGAGGTCAACTGGGACATGGAGCGTCATTCTGTGGAGTTCAACAATGGGTCTTGGCTTCTGTTTGTGGCAGCCAGATAGGCGGAAGATCACAGGAAGCAGTGATTGTCGAGACTTACACGTGTTATGTGGCCACTCTTCTCTGAAATGGTCCCACAACATATATTACATTTTATGCTTATTTCTCTTGATCAGATAGTCGACTAGTGACGGTGCATATAACAACTACAGTCGAGAATAGGTATTTCCAGTGACTGAATCTTTTATTGCCTTCTACTCACTTCTCTTTTTGTTTAGTATGATGGAGGGACTGCACTGTTGGAAGCCTGAGGGACGGCTAACAATAGATAGAGATCTTTTCAATAGAAGCTGGCTACTATAAAAGCGTTCCAGGTAGATGAACAAGCATGCCGTTCCCTCACTACCAGCTCCCCAGGAAGGATTTCGAGCGGTCGCCTTGTGTCGAAATATCACAGTATTCTTCACAAAAGCCTTTGAGCAAGATAAGAGGTCTCCAGGCAGATGCCGCTTACCAGAGAACCATGTGCATTTTTGTTAAGACGCCTCGAATTAACGTTCGGGATAACCTTTCAGAATCCAATGTTCTGGTTGGTACTTAACTGTATTTTTTCGTAGAGCACGTAGCCTATCTCGGCCGTACCTAAGTGTCAGGTTTTTGACATGTCCTTCTGAATATTGTGTTGTGTAGTGGGAGAGATTTTCTGCCCTCCTCCCCACCTCATTGCGCGACTGCTTAAAAATAGCAAATAATTGCGCGACCGCTTAAAAATAGCAAATACCCGCAAGAGTAAGAGACTTTATAACATCTTTACTTAAATTTTACTGGACGGAGCTCGCTCATTGTCCTTATTGGTTGGCGAGTTCATACTTTGACGAAAATCAACCAAATTAGAGAGCGTCCTAAAAGAAAACACTTCAAGTTAGGCTTTTGAAATGAACAGATCACGCTAGACGACGCAAGGGTGATGACTTCACGTTAGGCGAGGAAAAAATAGTCTTCAAGCTGTGAGTTTGTCGAGCAAAGACTTGCTGCTTGACGCGGAAGCTTGTTTCGGCAATTCCGTAGCACTGCGATATTACTTCACTCCCTTCAGTAGTCAGTAATTCCAATTAATACTTTGCAGCCAGCTAGTTTGCTTTCATATGTGCTTTGGCGATCTCACTGGTGGTCGACACTATTTTCCTGTATTCTCCCAGTAATTTACTAACGATGCTTACAGTCACTGGTTGTACCTGTGTATTATCTGCGTAACTTTGCACTTATCGTGGCTAGCCATCTGCGTCAAAATTACAATTCACTATTATAGCCCGCGCGTCCAAGTCCATGAACCATGGACCTTGCCGTTGGTGGGGAGGCTTGCGTGCCTCAGCGATACAGATAGCCGTACCGTAGGTACAACCACAACGGAGGGGTATCTGTTGAGAGGCCAGACAAACGTGTGGTTCCTGAAGAGGGGCAGCAGCCTTTTCAGTAGTTGCAAGGGCAACAGTCTGGATGATTGACTGATCTGGCCTTGTAACAATAACCAAAACGGCCTTGCTGTGCTGGTACTGCGAACGGCTGAAAGCAAGGGGAAACTACGGCCGTAATTTTTCCCGAGGGCATGCAGCTTTACTGTATGATTAAATGATGATGGCGTCCTCTTGGGTAAAATATTCCGGAGGTAAAATAGTCCCCCATTCGGATCTCCGGGCGGGGACTACTCAAGAGGATGTCGTTGTCAGGAGAAAGAAAACTGGCGTTCTACGGATCGGAGCGTGGAATGTCAGATCCCTTAATCGGGCAGGTAGGTTAGAAAATTTAAAAAGGGAAATGGATAGTTTAAAGTTAGATATAGTGGGAATTAGTGAAGTTCGGTGGCAGGAGGAACAAGACTTCTGGTCAGGTGACTACAGGGTTATAAACACAAAGTCAAATAGGGGTAATGCAGGAGTAGGTTTAATAATGAATAGGAAAATAGGAATGCGGGTAAGCTACTACAAACAGCATAGTGAACGCATTATTGTGGCCAAGATAGATACGAAGCCCATGCCTACTACAGTAGTACAAGTTTATATGCCAACTAGCTCTGCAGATGACGAAGAAATTGAAGAAATGTATGATGAAATAAAAGAAATTATTCAGATAGTGAAGGGTGACGAAAATTTAATAGTCATGGGTGACTGGAATTCGAGTGTAGGAAAAGGGAGAGAAGGAAACGTAGTAGGTGAATATGGATTGGGGCTAAGAAATGAAAGAGGGAGCCGCCTGGTAGAATTTTGCACAGAGCACAACTTAATCATAGCTAACACTTGGTTTAAGAATCATGATAGAAGGTTGTATACATGGAAGAACCCTGGAGATACTAAAAGGTATCAGATAGATTATATAATGGTAAGACAGAGATTTAGGAACCAGGTTTTAAATTGTAAGACATTTCCAGGGGCAGATGTGGACTCTGACCACAATCTATTGGTTATGACCTGTAGATTAAAACTGAAGAAACTGCAAAAAGGTGGGAATTTAAGGAGATGGGACCTGGATAAACTGAAAGAACCAGAGGTTGTACAGAGTTTCAGGGAGAGCATAAGGGAACAATTGACAGGAATGGGGGAAAGAAATACAGTAGAAGAAGAATGGGTAGCTTTGAGGGATGAAGTAGTGAATGCAGCAGAGGATCAAGTAGGTAAAAAGACGAGGGCTAGTAGAAATCCTTGGGTAACAGAAGAAATATTGAATTTAATTGATGAAAGGAGAAAATATAAAAATGCAGTAAGTGAAGCAGGCAAAAAGGAATACAAACGTCTCAAAAATGAGATCGACAGGAAGTGCAAAATGGCTAAGCAGGGATGGCTAGAGGACAAATGTAAGGATGTAGAGGCTTATCTCACTAGGGGTAAGATAGATAATGCCTACAGGAAAATTAAAGAGACCTTTGGAGATAAGAGAACCACTTGTATGAACATCAAGAGCTCAGATGGAAACCCAGTTCTAAGCAAAGAAGGGAAAGCAGAAAGGTGGAAGGAGTATATAGAGGGTCTATACAAGGGCGATGAACTTGAGGACAATATTATGGAAATGGAAGAGGATGTAGATGAAGATGAAATGGGAGATACGATACTGCGTGAAGAGTTTGACAGAGCACTGAAAGACCTGAGTCGAAACAAGGCCCCCGGAGTAGACAACATTCCATTGGAACTACTGACGGCCTTGGGAGAGCCAGTCCTGACAAAACTCTACCATCTGGTGAGCAAGATGTATGAAACAGGCGAAATACCCTCAGACTTCAAGAAGAATATAATAATTCCAATCCCGAAGAAAGCAGGTGTTGACAGATGTGAAAATTACCGAACAATCAGTTTAATAAGCCACAGCTGCAAAATACTAACACGAATTCTTTACAGACGAATGGAAAAACTGGTAGAAGCCGACCTCGGGGAAGATCAGTTTGGATTCCGTAGAAATGTTGGAACACCTTACGACTTATCTTAGAAGAAAGATTAAGGAAAGGCAAACCTACGTTTCTAGCATTTGTAGACTTAGAGAAAGCTTTTGACAATGTTGACTGGAATACTCTCTTTCAAATTCTAAAGGTGGCAGGGGTAAAATACAGGGAGCGAAAGGCTATTTACAATTTGTACAGAAACCAGATGGCAGTTATAAGAGTCGAGGGACATGAAAGGGAAGCAGTGGTTAAGAAGGGAGTAAGACAGGGTTGGAGCCTCTCCCCGATGTTATTCAATCTGTATATTGAGCAAGCAGTAAAGGAAACAAAAGAAAACTTCGGAGTAGGTATTAAAATCCATGGAGAAGAAATAAAAACGTTGAGGTTCGCCGATGACATTGTAATTCTGTCAGAGACAGCAAAGGACTTGGAAGAGCAGTTGAATGGAATGGATGGTGTCTTGAAGGGAGGATATAAGATGAACATCAACAAAAGCAAAACGAGGATAATGGAATGTAGTCGAATTAAGTCAGGTGATGTTGAGGGTATTAGATTAGGAAATGAGACACTTAAAGTAGTAAAGGAGTTTTGCTATTTGGAGAGCAAAATAACTGATGATGGTCGAAGTAGAGAGGATATAAAATGTAGACTGGCAATGGCAAGGAAAGCGTTTCTGAAGAAGAGAAATTTGTTAACATCGAGTATAGATTTAAGTGTCAGGAAGTCATTTCTGAAAATATTTGTATGGAGTGTAGCCATGTATGGAAGTGAAACATGGACGGTAAGTAGTTTGGACAAGAAGAGAATAGAAGCTTTCGAAATGTGGTGCTACAGAAGAATGCTGAAGATTAGATGGGTAGATCACATAACTAATGAGGAAGTATTGAATAGGATTGGGGAGAAGAGAAGTTTGTGGCACAACTTGACCAGAAGAAGGGATCGGTTGGTAGGACATGTTCTGAGGCATCAAGGATTCACCAGTTTAGTATTGGAGGGCAGCGTGGAGGGTAAAAATCGTAGGGGGAGACCAAGAGATGAATACACTAAGCAGATTCAAAAGGATGTAGGTTGCAGTAGGTACTGGGTGATGAAGAAGCTTGCACAGGATAGAGTAGCATGGAGAGCTGCATTAAACCAGTCTCAGGACTGAAGACCATAACAACAACAACAACTTTGCAACCAGCTAGTTTGCTTTCATATGTGCTTTGGCGATCTCACTGGTGGTCGACTTTATTTTCCTGTATTCTCCCAGTAATTTACTAACGATGCTTACAGTCACTGGTTGTACCTGTGTATTATCTGCGTAACTTTGCACTTATCGTGGCTAGCCATCTGCGTCAAAATTACAATTCTCTATTATAGCCCGCGCGTCCAAGTATTTAATTTTCATTTTACTTTACGATGATAAATCTGTTTCTGTTATAGATTAGACAATACTTCCTTCCATTAATATTTATACGTGCGTGATATATTACCCATATTGTCATGTTTGATTAGTCCATCCCTTTTTTTCCATTCAGTTGAAATGGTTCAAATCGCTCTGAGATATATGGGACTTAACTTCTGAGGTCATCAGTCCTCTAGAACTTAGAACTAGTTAAACCTAAGTAACCTAAGGAGATCACACACATCCATGCCCGAGGCAGTCGCGCGGTTCCGGACTGTAGCGCCTCGAACCACTCGGCCAACCCCCCCCCCCCCCCCCCCACGGCTCCATTCAGTACGACGTTTCCAATGTGACATTATTATTTCCTACTTAACTTGCAAGGTAATATGTTTTGCTTCCTTCTCTGTACGTCACCAGAGATTGGACTTTACCACCATAGGGGTATGCAAGGCAGCACAACCGACATCCCAAATTCAACTCCTCGAACAATGGTGTGCGAAGCATTCGCGAAGACAACTATTTAAAAATAAGGTTGAATGTGCGCCAGTATGTGACAAGAGTATTGTACCCTTTGTGATCAGGACACCAAATTGCATTTTCTAGCATAATACTCCAATTAATTTAAATGTTCGTTTTTCCCGAGTGCCGTTCGAGAGTGGAATGGTAGAGAGACAGCTTGAAGGTGGTTCATTGAACCCTCTGCCGGGCATTTAATTGTGAATAGCAGAGCAGAGTAATCCAGTTCGTACAACGAACGCCTGGAGATAATTTACGAATTCCTTCTGTCCGGTCATTTGTCACCCACTTAGCATTCCTGGGTTTCGATGGGAAGATATGCGAGGTGACAGCGAGCAAACTTCAGCACAGGACGCGTTTCAGGTGCAGTGGCAAATTCCAGAAGATCAAGCTCGGAGACCGTTTGCTTCCATAGCACGACACGAGTATATTTGCTGCCGTCGGGCTCACACGGTATACATCAATTCCGAGTGGAATGATAGTTTAATGTCATAGTACCCGCTAAGCGATGTCCGTCTTCATAAAGTTTGATACATGTCGGACTGGTACATGATGGTATAACACTTTTGATTTCCGTCAGAAGAAAGAAATATTTTCATTTCCGAAATGAAAGTATTAACAGGTAACGTGCCGCAGCCCACAAAGATATCTGACTGCTTCCCTATCCCAAATTGCTCTCCGTCTCTAACGACCTCGACGTGCGTGGCAAGTTAGGCTTCATCCTTCCTTTTTCCGTTCGCTATTTCGCTACCTAAGCTGAGCATTTATGTGGGTCAGAAAGGTGCCTTACGACCCAGTTTGCGCAGCGAGACGGTTGCCATTTCGTCTGGTTTGGACCCTCGTATAGTAAACTAACATAAATTAATGAAAGACCATCCACGGTAACGTCGACAAGTGCAATGTTTTCTTCATTAGTTGCACGTTACGCTTCAGCACTTCGACTAATTGCTTTGGCCAGCCAGGTTCGGGTACACGAACGTAACGACGTTCCCTAGGGGAACACCACTGTAATGTAACTGACGACGCCGCATCGGCCAAGCGTAGGACGGAGAGCAAGCACTGGCAGCGAGCCAGAGCACCGGTGCTCAGCGCGTCACAGAGAGCAGGCGGGCACCGCAAACTATGGCCCCGCACCTCCATAAATCAACAGACTCTGACGTCAGTACCAGCAGGGAGAGGTATCAGCTATAGAGTGCCACCGCGTACCTTCTTTGGGACCCTCCTCTGATTGTGAGCTTTACTGTTAGGGGTGTTCAAAATGTTTCCATTTGAACGCGTTGCAACCTAAAGAGACTCCGATGCGGCTGTATAAGCACCCACATGAAGGCGAGGAATTAGTGCGGAGTGTCTTTCGGACGCGCGTGCGATAAATGCGGAAACGTGAACTACGGCGGCGTTGTCAGCAAAGGCGTTCAAACAGGACTAACGTACTGTTGTTCTTCTCTTGGGCTCAGAAGGACACACACCGATAGACATCAATCGGTGAATGAAGGATTTGTTTGGGGTAGCATGACTGTCGAAAGCAACTTTCGGCAGTTCTCGAATCGAGATACTGACGTGGCTTTTCGGTCTTGCACGGCTGAGCGACATATATGTCTGCTCTCTCCGAAGAATGAGGCCGTTGAGTTCCGACATGACGTTCAGTATGACCTTCCTGATCCCATCAATCCCGTACTCACATGACAGTCGCGAGACAATAAACTGAAAGTTTTCCGTCAGCTCATGTATCGTTACCTTTGTATCTCTTCCTCTCTTCCCTTCTATCTATGCTAGAGTGTGCCGGACATGTGTGTGTGGCGAAGGCGCCTCATTTACACGTGCTTACCCGCTTGGTTCAATGCTCGGAAGGATTGCATTTAAGGGAGCCGGCCAGACGTCTAGTTATTATGTTAAAATTGCGTAACGGATAACGCGGGTGAGGGCTCAAGAAACCAAGTGGGCAAGTAAGTAAATGCCACGCTCTAACATGATTTATAATGACTCCAATTTGTTGATAACATTGCTCTCTACACAGGACTGGGGTTTTTAACGACCACTAAATCCATGACAACGACTTCATGAGACATTTATTATCTATATTCCCAGAAACTTTACAAACTTAATAATTGCAGCAAACAAAGCCAAGTCAAATAACTTCTAGTTGTGTCTCGCACTGAAGGTGCTTAAACTAACAGGCATCTCATTGCTACTTAAGCACTGGGAAAGAGGATGGGACTACGTTGCTGTCCTTGTGGTCCGTCTGCTGGGACAGTGATCGAAATTCGCACCCAAGATTACTACTTGGACCGAATAACAAAAATTCTTTTGGCGGGAAAACAGGGGACAAAGCAGACACGAACGTCTCCCTTATACACAAAAGAAAGCAAATTCTTACAAAAATAAAACATCCTGTGAAATATGGCACACACAAATAAACAATTAACAGCACATGCAAGCATCCTACCTTAACTAATTTTCAAGATCGAACTGGTAGTTCGCTGGCAATGCAATTCGACACCACGTGGGTGACCGATACCAGCAGCTAATTTCTTTCTACTCACACCTCTGTTCGTTCTTGCTTTCCATTCTATACAATTAATCAGACGCTCAACCTATTCTTTATCAAAGTAGTTAGGACGTGCTGCTTGCAAATGGGGGTTAAAAGGATTCTTGAACAAAATTTATGAGATTGCCAAAAAAATTACGTCACACTCTTAGAACCTTAAGTAACTCACACGAAACACATGCATCTCCTACCACGTTCCACACGGAATCGTCATCTAAATTAGTCATCAGCCGTTACGACCACGCGTTAAGTTAACTAGACGGGGTGAGGCCCCAGGTTACTTTAAAATTGCTAAACGCTGCTTCTAAAAGTGAAACTATACGATTTTTTAGAGCTATTGCTGCTCTCGTGTGCTGAGAGGCACCAAGTGATTGCAGCACTATAAATGGATAACGGGAGCCCCCACGCTCACCTCTGGAAAAGAAACCCTAACTGAAAACTTTAATTGTACAGGCAACATTTCTCAAAAATGAATGAATGGCTTTAACGACACGCTAACTAATTCAGTCCTGAAAAAGAGCTGACTAATAACAATGTAACACATAATACCTCATCCCACAGTGAAATTGGCGGCAAAGACGGAGATCGCCCTCGATTCCGTCCGATGAATCTATTATGGCGGCTCTCAACGGCCGTTCCCCTTACATGGAGGGCAAACAGGTGCATAATCACTGTCTTTACTGCGGGCTTAGGTTGGCACTAAACCGACCTACAGGGTGACCACATCTCTGCCGTGGCACTACCAGCAGACGAATTCTTAATACAAATCCCAAAGTTAATTAACCCAAGGCAACGTAGAGGGATTAAGGAAAGGAAGGGCATTTATATAATTATGAATGAAATAAACAGGTAGTCCATTTCTTCACCCGAGTTAAACTGAAAAAAAGTGTTGAAAGTGTATTCAATATAATGCAACAAAAAATCTTATTGTAAAGAGATGGAACAAACTGTTCCCTCTCAAAACTTCAGGTTCGATATCCCGCGATCCTGACCCTGTCGAATTTCGACAAGTACTGGCCAAGAGAAGTCTACTAATATCAAATACCGGCCTTAATTTGAGGAAGAAATTTCTGAGGATGTACGTCTGGAGTACAGCATTGTATGGTAGTGAAACATGGACTGTGGGAAAACCGGAACAGAAGAGAATCGAAGCATTTGAGATGTGGTGCTATAGACGAATGTTGAAAATTAGGTGGACTGATAAGGAATGAGGAGATTCTACGCAGAATCGGAGAGGAAAGGAATATGTGGAAAACACTGATAAGGATATGGGACAGGATGATAGGACATCTGCTAAGACATGAGGGAATGACTTCCATGGTACTAGAGGGAGCTGTAGAGGGCAAAAACTGTAGAGGAAGACAGAGATTGGAATACGTCAAGCAAATAATCGAGGACGTAGGATGCAAGTGCTACTCTGAGATGAAGAGGTTAGCACAGGAAAGGAATTCGTGGCGGGCCGCATCAAACCAGTCAGCAGACTGATGACAAAAAAGAATGGTCGACGTATCTCCTTCTTCCACGACGCTTAACACGATCTTCTCACAAACTACAACAGTTATAATGAGATTTCTGGCCCAAGAACCAGCTACAAAATCTTCATTTGTCTGCGGAATGGATAAGGAGTATACGGTAAGTAATGCAACACATTTCGGTTGAAAAAACGCATAATTTGTTGTAAGGCATCGTGGAGTATTCTCACTTCAGCCGCTATAGTTTCATGGAGTTCCGACAGGTGGCGGCTCTATACGGAGCCTTCAAATGGTGCCTTCCCAGCTGAGAGCAGTCACTGGATTTCTTTTAGCGGTAAACCAGAGTATCGCAGATACCCATAGGTGCTTGCAAAATGTCTGTGGAGACTTGGCAGTGAACAAAAGTGCGGTGAGCCGTTGGGTGAGGGGTCTGTCACCATCACAACAAGGTCCACTAACCTGAGCTATCTCCCGCGTGCCGGCCGGCTGCACACAGCTCTGACTCCTGCCATGTTGAAACGTGCGAACACTTACTCTAGGTGATCGAAGGATCAGAATAAAATATCTCTCTGCTCAGCTGGACGTCTCTGTTGATCGTGCTAACACACTCATCCACCAATTGGGGTACCGAAACTGTATGCCCGCTGGATTCCTCGCCACCGAACAGAAGACAAAGGGCAACGAAGGAACGTCTGTGTGGAATTGCTTGCGTGTTACGAGTCTAATTGTGACAATTATTTTTATCGAACATCGTCACAGGCGAGGTTACATGTGTCCATCACTTCGGAAGGGAAACAAAACAGCAATCCATGACGTGGCGTCACGTCACCACTCCTCCGAAGAAAAAGATCAAAGCCACACTCTCATCCAGTACAGTTATTGGGACGGTCTGCTATGGCCCTGAAGGAATTATTCTGTTTGATGTCCTCGCTCATGTGCAAACGATCAGTTCTGAAGTATCTTGTGGTACTATCAGAAAAACTGAAGAAACGACTTCAGTATATTCATCGCCATACACAAGAAAATGAACTTCTCCTTCTCCGTGACAAATCAAAGTATTACACTAGCCTGCGCACACGAGAGGAGCTCACGAAACTTCACTGGACTTATCTTCCTCATCCAACCTGCAGCCCGGATTTTGCACCTTCTAGCCGGCCGGAGTGGCCGTGCGGTTCTAGGCGCTACAGTCAGGAGCCGAGCGACCGCTCCGGTCGCTGGTTCGAATCCTGCCTCGGGCATGGATGTGTGTGATGTCCTTAAGTTAGTTATGTTTAATTAGTTCTAAGTTCTAGGCGACCGATGACCTCAGAAGTTAAGTCGCATAGTGCTCAGAGCCATTTGAACTATTTCTGCACCTTCCAACTTCCATTGGTTCGGCCCAATGAATGATTCGTTCCGCGAGAACCAGTACGTGGATGAGGAGGAGGTACTGATGCAGCAAGGTGTTGGCTCAGACGTCGACTGTTAGAGTGGTACCATGCAGGCATGCACCCCCTCCCCCCAGTAAGTTGCCGTAGAGCCGTCGCTTTTAATAGAGATAATGTTGAAAAATAGGATTTTGTAGCCAGAAGTGTAGAGAGTAATATCGTCTGTTGGAACCGTGAAGAAAACCATCCCGCTTTCAGAAAAGAGTCTTGCATTATTTATTATTGAAAACCCATCGCAAATGGCGTTACTTCTATCTACGCTGTGGGATTGCTCTAAAATGCTAACCGTTTAAGTAACCAACCATACAAAAAAGTGTTCAAATGTGTGTGGAATCCTAAGGGACCAAACTGCTGAGGTCCGCGGTCGGTCCCTAGACTTACACACCACGTAAACTAACTTACGCTACGAACGACACACACACCCATCCCCGAGGGAGGATTCGAACCTCCGGCGGGAGGGGCCGCGCAGTCCGTGACATGGCGCCTCTAACCGAGCGGCCACTAACCATATCAATTTCACGTTTGTTGCTTGCCACCTTCGTTGTGTTTCACGTTGAATGGTCACCAGTCAATACAGTCAATCCGTTGATAGCGACATCGCTTGTAATGATGTATTTGCTATGGGTCTAACAGCGAAACCTGACGGGCCCGTGTAAATCCTATGCAATCGGTACACTTAAAAAGTGGCTTAGTAAGACATCGCTTCTTGCAACTTATCATATAAAACGAAGTCTAACATTTTCGGACAATATAAGGGCTATAACATCAAATGTTTATTTTTCTTGGTTACGCATCTGGGGGTTACTAACAACAATGTAACTTTAAATAAAACAACAAGTTTACTGGTACCAGTCACTGTTTATTTATCTTCACGAAGCGTTTCAAAGATTTAAAACATTGAAACGCGTCGTGGAGATAAACAGTGGCTGGTAAGAGTAAACCTGTTTCCAGAACGAGGTTTTCAGTCTGCAGCGGAGTGTGCGCTGATATGTTGCTTCCTGGCATATTAAAACTGTGTGCCGACCGAGACTCGAACTCCTTTCTTTCAGGAGTGCTAGTCCTGGAAGGTTCACAGGAGAGCTTCTGTAAAGTTTGGAAGGTAGGAGACGAAGTACTGGCGGAAGTAACTCTGTGAAGACGGGGCGTGAGTCGTGCTGGGTAACTCACATGGTAGAGCACTTGCCCGCGAAAGGCAAAAGTCCCGAGTTCGAGTGTCGTTCCGGCACACAATTTCAATCTGCCAGGAAGTTTCTTAGTAAATTTGTTGTTTCAATTACTGTAAATAACAGTCACGTTAAAGCCTAACCTAAAATGTTCGTATTAAAAAAAATAAAAGAAACAACGTAACGCTTATTTTTAAACCATTTTGCTACAGACTTGGTTTCAAACCAGTATGTGATTAAACAGCTAATGCAAGCAACGCTTTAAAGAAGTCGCAGAAAAAGAGCAAGAAAAGTCCCACATAATACTGCGCTCAGAAAATGGGGAAAGAAACGTCAGCATCGCAAAGAAATTGGGTGTCTCACAATTAACGATTTCTACAATTTGAATAGAAAGGTGGTTAATTAAAAATCAAGCGGGCAAACCACAAAGATATAGAAGAAGCTTTACTTACATGGCTTAAATGGCAAACGTCAAATAATGTGTCGATCAATGGACCTGTTCTTCGTGTCTGTTGGGAAATCCGAACTTCTATTACGGTTCTTCATCTTGGATACATTGGTTTCCAGCTCACCTTGACATTATCGCCGGAAAATTTGTGGGAAGCCGTCGGTGTGCCTGATGGCGTTAACAGCCACCTATTTTTAGTGAAGGTCAGAAGCCATATAATATACTTAGAGCTGATAAAACTGGGTATTTTTACAGCGTGACCCTTGATAAGACACTGAAATTTAAGAATGAACAGTGTTCGGGTGGGAAAATGTCTAAGACAAGAATCACAATTTTGGTTGCTGCAGATATGGCAGGATCATGAAAATAAAAGCATTTGGTGATAGTAAAATACAGAAAAGCTGGATATTTAAAAACATTTACTGGCCACCTGTAGTTTATGAAAACAATGAAAAATCTCAGACGACACTTGACATTTTTGAAAAGTGGTTTAATTGCTGGGACTCTCATCTGAATTCAAAGACACGAAAAATTATTCTCCAGATCGATAACTGCCCGACTCTTCCAGTAGTCGACACTCTTTAGTGCATAAAGCTTGCGTTTTTACGTCCACATGGCACTTCAGCTCTACAACCTAAGTAATAGGAAGTTATAAAATCTTTGAAAATGCATTACAGGAAACTTGAAGTGAAAAATAACTTACAAAAAAGCCGAAGAAGGTACAGAAAGAGTCTTCAACGTTTTTGATGTAATTTTAATGGTACCGAAAGTGTGCTAAAATGCCACTCAAAAGATAATTGCCAGTTGTCTTAAACACGCAGCACTTAGTGAATTTTCTTCACTATCTCACGGCGAGGATGATACGTTTTCAGCAACAGCTCGTGGTGCTGATGATGAACATGAGGACGAAATTCCTCTGGCGGAATTAGTGCAGGAACTCTGTAGATATTTATCATCTTGTGAAACGGAGGACTTCGTCCAGGTACCGTGCACGCCTCAATGACTGATATCCAAAGCCAACGCGTGACGGCCGAATGTGAAATGAACAAGAAGAACAGTTTGTCGTGCCATCACTCAAGAAGGCTCTCAGTACAGACAAACCTTTACAAAAATTTCTTATTTTCAAACAAGAGTTTAATACAAATGACAATAACGAGACTTTAAGATGAATGCATCGTCAAATGCAAAATACATTCGCATACATTAAATCCAAAAAGCAAACAAAGTCGACTGTTTACCTGAAGTAGGACAGTATACTGATGGCATTTTAAGGTTAAAGCAACTGGTTAAGAAACTAAACAACACTGCCATTGTTGTGACTTCAGAAAACTAGAAAATTAAATTCTAATGTATGCCAATTTTTTTTCAAAGTGCAGAACCGGAATAAGTGTGTATACGTTATTGAATTTTTTTAGTTGTGTGTGTGATATTTTCAATGTGTTAGGTACAGTACATCACATTTGTACAACAATTTAAAGAGAAAGGAAGGAGAACGTCTCTTCGCTTTGGTACTATTGATTAATTTTTTGTAATAAGTAAATGTTTGTCATCAGGGAATACATGCCTTACAACACTTACGTAAAGTCTTAAACATTTTCTCTCATTCATTATCCAACAGTGTGTTTGGATATTAATGAACAGTTTACATGGTTGCTACTTCTTTCTTCACTTAGTAAAGATTTTTAGATTTTTCTGATTTGGTACTGCTGTACCTGCTGCATAAACATAGGAAAAATTCTTCTTCAGTCCCTCTCCAGAAACACTGTATCAAAAGTGCTGTAGGTATATGTACGTCTGTTACTTTTGATGTTTTATCTCTGTGACAGTATAAAATTTACATATATACGAAATTTTTATCAAAAAACAAGACAACAACTCGGGTTATACGACTATAGGCTATAACGACCGTAAACCGCCGTTCCCTTCGATGCTGTTACAAACGGTTTCCACTATATTTAAGTGCTCTGTGCTCGCCCTCTGATGTGAACAAATGCTGTTTAAAAACAAAGTGGATATGCGAAAGTCCAAATCAAATAGCGAGTAAATCTCTGTATGATGTTTTCCGATGCTATTACGAAACATTCTCTGTTGTTCTGGATAATCCGTATTTACTTTTTATGCCGTTCGGTTGCTGCTCGATTTGCAGTATTTCTCCTATACTTACAGGTTTCCACGTAATGATCATAGAGCCCTCTTTCGTATTTTCGCTCTCAAATATATTGCTTGCGTTACTGTTCGTTTCATCAGCTACGAGCTGCATTATGTCATCTGTAACCAGTAGCCTAAAGAAACCCATTGGCATATTGCCATCAGGAATTATCTGCAAACATTCTGCTTTTGTAAACGGATGATACTGCATCCCATGTCGTTCTTCATGCCAAGTTGCACCTGGTTTGCTTACTTCTGCGAGCGCGGGTTCTTTATCGTCAGCGATTTCCTCATCATTGTCGTCCGTATCGTCTGATTCCGAACTGTCGCGAAACATATGCGACAGTTCTGCTTCCACAATGTCATAACGTTTCTGCAAATTCCAGCCACCCTCCAATGATTTGTCCCCTCTGAACTCAACATCGCAGTCTGCAGCTCGTGGTTTCCGGGTTCACGGGTTCGATTCCCCGCTAGGTCAGGGATTTTCTCTGCCTCGTGATGACTGGGTGTTGTGTGATGTCCTTAGGTTAGTTAGGTTTAATTACTTCTAAGTTCTAGGGGACTGATGACCATAGATGTTAAGTCCCATAGTGCTCAGAGCCATTTGAACCATTTTTTTCAACATCGCTATCTTCTAACACACTCAGTAACTTGTGATCAGTATATTGTTCACTCCTCCTACTCTTTATCTGGTTAGAAGGCCCCAGTGTCGGTTGATTCGCCGCCATTGCAAACAATGCACAACACTGACGACTAAAGACGAAAACACACCACTGCAAACAGGAAAACGTTACGTCATATTTCACTGTTTGCTTGTACTAACACGAGTGCACAGCCGAAAAACAAAACTGAGGACTCAGCTATCGAACTCGCCGCTTATAAGCTCTACCCGCACTGGCTTGTTGGTGGCGGGAACGCTTTAGCCGCGTCCTACGTGAGCGACAGAAGCGAGCAACAGCGCGCGGCAACTTCAGGCGACAAAACACAACCACAGGTGTAGTTATGGAAGTGTCCTACGTGAGCGACATCTGTGTCGCTGCCTGTCTCCCACTGCAACTGGCGACGTTTGATTTCAAACTTGTTTGAATCTTGTCACTGCAACACGTGAGACACAGCGTGACAGCCATGTAACTTCTTGGCAAAGCAGTGGAGCGGACGCGACGGCAGCTGTGAATTACTTAACATCCGATTTTAAAGAAACTATTCGGTGAAAAATTTAGATTCTTGCAAAACCTAAAGCTTGATATCCTTAAATGATAACAGTCACAATTTGTTTTTGTTATTCGTCATAGTTACTGTGCTACACTAAATTGAGTAGATGGCTGCACGAAATTTTTAAGAATATACAGAGGTAAAATAACATTGTTTAGACTTTGCGTATAGTTCCTTTACGGCCATACATTATTGTGTATGAAATGTATCCAATATATCTTAATTGTATTTAAAGTTTAGATGCAGTGATATCTCTTTTCATTCTTGAGATATTGGTTGCTAAATTCGCGGACGGGTCGCTCGCTTCGGGAATCAAGTGGTCGTAAAAATCGTCATATCTCATAAAAGGTTCAAAAATGGTTCAAATGGCTCTAAGCATTATGGTACTTAACATCTGAGGTCATCAGTTCCCTAGAATTAGAACTACTTAAACCTAACTAACCTAAGGACATCACACACAGCCGTGCCCGAGGCAGGATTCGAACCTGTGACCGTAGCGGTCACGCGGTTCCAGACTGAAGCGCCAAGAACCGCAAGGCCACACCGGCCGACCATAAAAGGTTCAAGATATAGAAACGACGATTTTTGGAAATGACAGCACGCACAAAGGACCATTTTAGCATATAATTAACACTCGATACTTTTTTGTAAACGCGTGAGCAGAGCGCAAACAAGAGTCCCTATAACTTACACCATGAGATTTTGTCCAAATTTTCATAGCAAAACAAATGGAGAGAAACAGGTGAACGGAGTATCAAAGTGGCCAGCATGAGGTCTAGTTTGGTATGAAAATATTTAAGTGCTTGAAAGTTATCATGGTAATGAACTAAAACTTAATTAATAAGCTGAGGAAAAATTGAAATATTTCATGAAAAGCTGCTTTAAATGAAGTGTCAAAAATGTCATCTGTTCAAGACCTAGCTATTTTGCACATAAGACGTACAATGGTGCAGTATTTCAATGACAAAAAGGCTTCCTTCGAATCAAGCACGTCAGGAAGGCAAATGAGGAGTCAGTAAGATCATGATTTCTGAATGAAACTTGAAATTAAAAAATGGAAGAAATCACTCAAATACTTTATGAACTTATTTGTGTAAAAGAAATAAGTAGATCAGAGAAACGTTCTACATGCCTTTAAATGATGCTTGAAGTCATGAACAGAAAATGAGGTGCACCAAACGTTTCCCTAATATTTTTTATTTCATACATTTAGACAAATCATTACACAAAACGTTTGACTTTCCTTTCAAAAATTTCGTAAGCTTTACTTTTACAGATTATTTAGAGTAATTGAAACGCTTGACCTTGATACTGACTGCTGATGAATTACGTTCGCAATATCAAATATCTGTAAAATGTCATGGTTCATTGTAATTTATTTAGGAATTAAATGTGTGTGATAAACTGGAATAGGTGTGGAGATCAAGTTATTTGGCAAGACCTTAAAAATATAGTTAGCGATGCAGTGTAAACAGAATACATAAAACTTAGTATACAGAATCATAATTGAGTCAGTGAAAATATAAAATTTGCCGGGAGTCGAACTCAGGACCGTATTTTTTTACGAAATTTTAAACTTTATATGCTAACCCCACACCACAGCTACTTATGGTCTACATACATCATTCTTTGTGCTTATCTTTGTATTTAGCGTAGGTTGTCCTGTAATAGTCACTCCTCCGCATTTACTGGCTGTTAAAAGTTCTTGATCATGTAAAGAAACATTCGTATGTAATTTATTGATGAGACAGTAGAATGCTCCTCTGCTCACTCACGTGTATTCGAAGAACTTGTCTGGTGATCTTCGTAGTTGACGATACTTATAAAATTCTCCATGGAGAGTCCTCCATTTGTAAATTTCATGCACATCATTCCTTTCCGCTTTGTTTTCTTAAGTAAACCTAATTCTGTAGCCTTACTCTCCAGATACAGTATCCTACAGGTTAAGGACGCTTCTTTATAGAAACAGCTGGTTGACTCTAAGCATCCATCTTGTAGCGCGACATGGTCGCTCGCATGCAAGACACCCAAGGTTGTCGCCCGATGTTGCTGATTGTCGCTGGAGTGTCGTGTAACCAGAAGTCGCTCGCTGTCGCTCGCTTCTGTCGCTCACGTAGGACACGGCCTTATAAGCGTCAGCCGCAGCTAACGTGTTAAAATATGCATTTGTTGCAGACTCATTCTGCTCACTGAGCAGTTTACTAGCTTTTTGCGTTTCGTAATATAAATTTCCTGTTCCGAAATGTCGAACTGCATACTTCTTTCCACTTTAAGTAATATTCCCAATTCTTTGACAATGCTAGCAATAATATGTCCCTTTTTTGCATTTGTAAGCCAAATGCTATTTCACCGCTAGTGTAAGTGCGCTCTTTAAATCTTAAGTCAATAGACCTAGGTGTCTGGCCAATGTAGCTTTTTTCGCACTCACCGCATGATATTTTATAAGAGTTCTGTCCGAACAGGCCATGAAAGCCCGATGGTACCGACGGGCTGTCGTGTCACCCTCAGCCCACAGGCGTTTTAGGCGGCAGATTTCCCCGTATTTATTTATTATTCTTAGGTGGCAAGTCACGATGCACTTGAGTTTTTGTACTATCAGATGTCCTCAACGCAATTTAACTCACTTTCTCTGGAATTTGTGATCAACATCTTACATGTACGTTATGTCTCTCCTCTGTCTATATTATTACATAAAGACAAACCATTTTTAACGTTGTTACCACTAATCTCAAAAATTGTTGTACGATATTCTGATAAACGTTCAGACGAACATAGTCTACATGTTCTATACACACAGGGTGTTTCCGTAAGAGCGTGCAAAAAGTTAAGAGGACATAGAAAACGCTCTACTGAACAATTTAAGGTAGGGGACTTGAGGTCGGAGAAACCAGCATAGGGAGATAATAGGAATAAAATCACATTACTATTGTGTACGAGCCGGCCTGGGTGACCGAGCGGTTCTAGGGGCTGCAGTCTGGAACCGCGCGACCGCTACGGTCGCAGGTTCGAATCCTGCCTCGGGCATGGATGTGTGTGATGTCCTTAGGTTAGTTAGGTTTAAGTAGTTCTGAGTTCTAGGGGACTGATGACGTTAGAAGTTAAGTCCCATAGTGCTCAGAGCCATTTGAACTACTGTGTACATTTTTATTTACGTTAGTTAACTGCAAATAACATCATTGACACAAAGAACGTACCATTTGTACTGTATCTTACAAAACTGCTGAAAGTGGCCGCTATGAACCTCAATGAAAGCATGACATCGGCGAACGAGATTCTGACGCACCGTGAAAAATATCCCTTATGTGTTTGGAATCACATCGCAGCAGCAATTCTGTCAACAAATTCCATCTCCATAAAGTTTTATTCTCGTATCGCTGGCCTGCCTTCCGGTACACCACAACTACGCAGCCTGGTGCGAGATGCCTGCTTGGCAGTGTTTGCACCGCAAATGCCGTTTCCGGCCACCGTGCTCTCACATTCTAGGACATTTCTCGAACTTTTTTACGACAGGTTTCAACGTCAAAATTAACAAACGCTACATCACTGTAATTGTCTTCTCAAGACTTATCGAATGCAATTATAAAAAGTATAACATTACATTTAAAAAAAAACGTACTTCCCTCAATATATCAGTCGATGCCAGAGCTATGATCATTAACCGAACAAAAACATACATCGGGCTTACAACAAGGATCAGTAATCACGTAGGAATCGGGGGTCGCAAATTCCATCTGCTACTACTAAATGGTGTTGCAGTTATTTAGTCACATGCTACAAATGGACTCTCACTACAAGAGATGCTCTAAGTTTTGTCCGAATGCACAGAAACACGCCTGACACTGACGCTGCATTGAACGGTGCAGCCTCTCAAAATTACCTGGTGTACCTCAAAGATTAAGGAAAGGCAAACCTACGTTTCTAGCATTTGTAGACTTAGAGAAAGCTTTTGATAATGTTGAGTGGAATACTCTCTTCCAAATTCTAAAGGTGGCAGGGGTAAAATACAGGGAGAGAAAGGCTATTTACAATTTGTACAGAAACCAGATGGCAGTTATAAGAGTCGAGGGACATGAAAGGGAAGCAGTGGTTGGGAAGGGAGTAAGACAGGGTTGTAGCCTCTCCCCGATGTTATTCAATCTGTATATTGAGCAAGCAGTAAAGGAAACAAAAGAAAAATTCGGGGTAGGTATTAAAATCCATGGAGAAGAAATAAAAACTTGAGGTTCGCCGATGACATTGTAATTCTTCCAGAGACAGCAAAGGACTTGGAAGAGCAGTTGAACGGAATGGATGGTGTCTTGAAGGCAGGATATAAGATGAACATCAACAAAAACAAAACGAGAATAATGGAATGTAGTCGAATTAAGTCGGGTGATGTTGAGGGTATTAGATTAGGAAATTAGACACTTAAAGTAGTAAAGGAGTTTTGCTATTTGGGGAGCAAAATAACTGATGATGGTCGAAGTAGAGAGGATATAAAATGTAGACTGGCAATGGCAAGGAAAGCGTTTCTGAAGAAGAGAAATTTGTTAACATCGAGTATAGATTTAAGTGTCAGGAAGTCATTTCTGAAAGTATTTGTATGGAGTGTAGCCATGTATGGAAGTGAAACATTGACGATAACTAGTTTGGACAAGAAGAGAATAGAAGCTTTCGAAATGTGGTGCTACAGAAGAATGCTGAAGATTAGATGGGTAGATCACATAACTAATGAGGAAGTATTGAATAGGATTGGGGAGAAGAGAAGTTTGTGGCACAACTTGACCAGAAGAAGGGAGCGGTTGGTAGGACATGTTCTGAGGCATCAAGGGATCACCAATTTAGTATTGGAGGGCAGCGTGGAGGGTAAAAATCGTAGGGGGAGACCAAGAGATGAATACACTAAGCAGATTCAGAAGGATGTAGGTTGCAGTAGGTACTGGGAGATGAAGAAGCTTGCACAGGATAGAGTAGCATGGAGAGCTGCATCAAACCAGTCTCAGGACTGAAGACCACAACAACAACACCTCAAAGGCGTCTTGCTGCTTAAGCTATCCTGCCCACTAGGTACTCCGGCGATGTGACAGGTGTTTCATACACAAGGCCCTTCAGATACTCCCCATAAGAAAAAATTGATTGGCAACACATCGAGTGATCGTGGTGGCTATACGACTGGCCCACCGCGACTAATTCAGCGACTGGGAAAGGTTGCCTGCAGATCTGCCCTGATTTGTCCGCTGAAATGCGCAGGGGCTCCGTCGTGCTGAATCGAATGAAGCGACGGATAGCCATGGAAACATCGTTCAGTATGTCCAGCAGAACTTCTCACAGGAATACGAGATACGTGCGACCATCTAGTCTGTCCTGGAGAATGTACCATATGCTTCAAATTTTAAACGGGATGTGTTAGTAGCAAAAATCAATGAGTTATTGACCGGTTTAATGCGAGTTTTACACGATACTCTAATGAACATTTGGACAGGCACTTTTGTAATATATAAACGGGAAACGTTGTTACCAAAAAACTCGGAAAGCTTATCAGCTAATGATTAGAATATTGCCACGGAATCTGAATCGATCATAACTTCGTAATCTTACTGATTCACAGAACTACGCGAAATACTGCCATTGTAACTACTATCCCCACAGATCCAGCAGTTGAAGATATCTCTTGTACCCGTTTATTTATAATCCCAATCTAGTTAGGCAACTTCCATCCCCAATCAAGGTTTCGTTCAGGATAACAATAAACAAGGCTCAGGTCAGAGAGGACAGAGGAGGTAATGGTCAGAGAGAGTAAGAGCGCAGGGTAGGGGGCGGGGGGGGGGGGTGGAGGAGGAGAAGATGGACAACGATGCAGGGGTGGAGGAGGTGGGCAGAGAGAGGGGGAAGGTGTTTTGGATGTACATCAAATTGGCATACAAATTTAACATTACGAAGCATTGCCACATTGGCTAGTTTTCTTTATAATTTTCTATGTTCTATGTTCACTATGTCTGGATTATATTCGTTTGCAAGAGCGACATACCTTAATATGCCTATCATATGCAGCGTTTACGGCCACGAGCCAGATCATAAGTGGAGCATTTACCACCTTCCTCGTAAACCAAGAAGAAGAAAGTGAATAAACATTTACAGCGTGTTCGAAAATTCCCGTTACAAACTTCTAGGGCTTTTAGAGGGGAGTGACTAGATAACATTTTGAACTGGAACCCATGTCCGGAAACATACCGTGTCAGTGCTACAACGATTAGAAAACATGTAGGTAACACGACCACTTTTACAAGTAATTGATCAGGCGGGACCTAGTACATCACTTGTTTTACAGTTCCACACAGTAATAGCCAAAGAAAGGGCCCGTGGACCCATTGAAGGGTTTCCACGAGTACAGTGCGACCTCTTCCCATTTGGGCGTGCGATGTCTCCTTGGAGCACCACAGTCACACCTGCTGACGGTGAAGGTATCCTTCCTCGAAGCCGTTTCATACTTGTGGCGAAAAGGATATGCGATGGTGTCGGACGTTGTGGAGAACGGTCTTGATAAAGACGACGAGCAGCTATACCATTACCGTGAGCTTTGCCATTCAGAAGGATCATGTCGGTGTATTCTGTAAACGTGATACAACCATGTTGCTGTAACATTCACAGACTCTTGCATGAGCTGGGACCAGGTCAGAGAGATAGGAAAGACGTCAAATGACATCATCCGATCCGACGTAACATCGCCCCACCATCACTACCTTGTTGCATACCTTTCTAGTAAACATGTTTTCAAACGGCTGCAGCACGGAAACAGTGCCTTTCCGAAGATGGGTTCCTATTCAAAATATTTTGTGCTCACTCACCTCTACAATCATAGTAATTTTTAACGGGCATTTCCGAACACGCTGTATAGGTGATATCCTGACTGCAGGCAGGAATGCATTTGTTAGGTGGGAAGGGTTCAAAGATCATTTCCAAAGGTTGCATGGAGTACGATCAACTTTTGTACAATAACAGCACAAATGCCTCATGTTTGTTTGTATGTCTATCGCACTAAAATACTGGGCAACTACTTCGTCAGAATCAATATCCGAAGAAGTAATAGAACACATAATAAATATCATACGAAAACACAGGAGCCCAGGAGTAAATGGTATCACTTATAATTCTACAAAATTTTCTGCCCAGTCATCAAGAAAAAGTTCACGTAAATAACGAGGAAGACCCAGCGCAGCGGACGCCTTTACTATCTTAGAATGGAAACGTGAGTCTTTTGAGAAAATCAGTTAAGTTAAAAAAAAAAGAAGTACTGGGAGGTGGGTACGCTTAAAGACAACGTCATGATGCCTTCATTTTGTAGTAATTCAGTCACATACTGCGTTGTCAACGTGTATTACCTCGTAACGTACGGTAATACTTATAAATAGTCATTCCCTTTCCTGCTTGTCTCGGAAGTGGAGCTACGGAAATAAGTCTATCTATATGCTTCCGTGCTAGCCATATTTTCTGTCCTGTCTACGCGAAATGTATGTTGGCGGCAATAGAACCGTTCAGTAGTCAGTTGCAGGATTTTCAAGTGCGTTTCTTCGCGGTGTTTAACGCATAAATTGCAGCAGCTTACGGGTATGTGAGCACACTGATATTTATTGGAGAAGACTTAATGTTACGCATCTGCAATGTCTACTAGAGTAATTCTCTATCTGTGTATAGTTTTACTTACATACCATTAAACCAGATGGACATTGGTAACACAGACTACATGATTATTATGCGTAGGTGCTAAATTATACCCGGCCGGGGTGGCCGAGCGGTTCTAGGCGCTACAGTCTGGAACCACGCGACCGCTACGGTCGCAGGTTCAGATCTTGCCTCGGGCATGGATGTGTGTGATGTCCTTAGGTTAGTTAGGTTTAAGTAGTTCTAAGTTCTATGGGACTAATGACCTCAGAAGTTAAGTCCCATAGTGCTCAGAGCCATTTGAACCATTTTTTTGCTAAATTATAGCTGGGGAAACATTTTCCCCCTGAATCTGGAACCACGTTAAAGTGCTATAACACACTTCGAAATTCCGTATCGAGACGGAAAATACCAAATTTGCCTTTTACCGGCAACAGATTCGAGAAATCGCATCTCACGTCTGTGATCCACAGCAAAACATGGTCTGAGGTCTGAGCATGAAGGACGTGGTTGATCGACTTGCTATTGTTGAGTGGTACTTAAGTAAATAAATTAGTGAAATCAAAGTGAAGTAGAAATTAGAATACAAATGAAAAACTTGGTTTAGTTTAGAGAGTTACATACTGGCAAACAGCGGGCAGAACAGCAAACAGAAGAGACAATGACGGTGAAGTCAGCAAGTTTCACACAAGCGGGCGCTGTCGATTCAGCCGTCAAAAAAATTCAAATTGCTCTCAGCACTATGGGACTCAACTTATGAGGTCATTAGTCCCCTAGAACTTAGAACTAGTTAAACCTAGCTAACCTAAAAACATCACACACATCCATGCCCGAGTCAGGATTCGAACCTGCGACCGTAGCGGTCTCGACGATTCAGCCGTCAGGGCATCGCCCGACCGGCTCACGTGTTTCTCAGTTGTCGCATGTGAGCAAAGGCTCTCGCCTACGTTCCAAGAGCCAATGACCGACATTAAGAAGATTCTTCGAGAAGCTTTTCAACGTGACAGAAGAGGCAATGACGGGCTCACGTGTTTCTCAGTCGTCACATGTGATCAAAAGCCCTCGCCTACATTCCAAGAGCCAATGACCGACGTTAAGAAGATTCTTCGAGAAGCTTCTCAACGTGACAGAGGAGGCAATGACCGTGAAGCCGTTCACCTCCAGTAAACTGAAGTGAATAAATACGCGAGACGCAGTGGGCCCGACAGACGAAGACGAAGACGAGAGACGAAGAAGATGAAGAAGTGAAGAAGCGTAGCAGTAGTTTTCAGTCAGTTTCGGTGCTGAAGACCGTCATGCAAGAAGAGACTACATCATGCACAGACGCACCAAGTCCGCCGCTGTAATGGAATAGCAAGCAGCAGCCTCGGCGCCAGAAGACAGAAGTTAAAAGGTATTTGAAGTCTGATTTTTACGTACCCGGGTGACTCGTGAGGACGGGAAGGAGACGGCCTCACATCAGCAGTCACCTATGAGCTGGGATGAAGATCTCACAGCCGAGGACTGGCAAGCGGGAGTCCGTGGTTCGAGTCCGCGACATTGGCCTTCCCCCGCAGCGCCGCTCCGCTGGCCGACGCACAACACACGCGGCCGCTTAGAGAAGAGAAACACTGGGACGCCACATCCAAGGTATCACCATCCGATGCACGACTTCGCTCGCAATAATTAAACGGGCCACCTCGCGCTGCGCGTCTCCAGTCAACTGGGCGAGACGGCGACACGAGATACACACTGCCACGCGTAATCAGACGCCGCCGCTGCCGCAGCAGAAGGCTACGCAAACGACACAGCTGCCGCTATCCGAACCAGAACATCCAGTAAGATACAGTTGTACGAAACTTGCAATAAAAGTTATCTTATGTAAAAATGCTGTTTCATTCTACCTCATATCCGAGCCAAGGAAGAACCCACCCTGCCCACGTGTTGTTAAGAGAGAAAAATTAATTTATCTAGTATTTTCACCCTGACATAATGCTTTAGAATGCTCATCCTGACAATTGACTTGCATCAAAAGAGAAAACCCAGTTACATTTAGTAGCAGAAGTGCTACATTTAGTATCACAACAGTTACACTATTGAGCGTATATCTCGGTAGTGCCAGCTTCACGGATGGTGCAGTTCGTCATCTCCTTAGATCCGTTAAACCGTATACTAAACACCTACACACCAGGACCACACGGCAGTTCACGGTCAACGCCTATTACCGCAATACTTACAGAACCCCAAGGCATCTCAGAAATATTGGGTGGTGCTAACTGCATTCGCCTAAGTGCATAGCTGTAGGGCAGGTCGGGGCCGATGAGATTCTTCGGACTTCAGCATGTCCTCAGAGGCAGGGTGGCATGTTGTTTTGATCATGACGTTAATTCCAGTTATGACTCCTAAATTGTAGAGCTCAATTAGTTTTACAGGCATACTCCTCAAGCTGTCGTGTAGTGCTTGGTGAATGGTTTCTTGTATAGCTACTACCCGTTCCCTTTACTATTCCGCTCGCAAATAGTGAGGGAAAAATGATTGCCTATAGACATCCATACTAGCCAATTTTCTCTTCTATTGTCTTCAAGAAATGCACTTTCGTAGCAATACAGTCGTACTGCAGACAGCCGGAAATGCCTGCTCTCTTAATTTGAACAATGATGCTTCACGAGAAGAATGTATTTTTTCGTCCAGGGAACCCCAGTTCAATTCATGAACATTTCCGTAATACTCGCATGTTGATGGAAGCTAAAAGCTATATATCACATTCCTTACTACTCTAATGATAAAAGACAGTAAGCTATGGACATTAAACCGCCGTAGAATACCTGCAAATACCTAGCAGGACAGATATAATCTAGAATTATTTATCGCCTGCATGACACGTTCCGGTTTTTTGGGGTGGAGGAATGGGGGACGGAGGTTTTCAAAAGATGTAAATATATGTCACATAACGTGCAGCGTCGAGTCAGTTTATTTGCAAGGGAAATCATTGTTTTCATTTCTTACTTTTTGTCCTGTTTATTTCACAGGTCATTTGGATTACTTTGTATGAAAAAACGCCATTTGGGACAATATGTAAGGATGATGGCTCGTTAATAACAACGTATCATTCCTAAAGCACATGCTTTCGCCTTATGTTCTGTGGTAGGTCTTATCTTCAGCCCAGTGTGGTGTTAGGTCCTGTCTCTCTCTCCCTCTGCCTATCTTCCTTTTTTTTTTAAAAAAAAAAAAGAAAATGAAAGAAAAAAAAGAGCCAGCGCAGCGCTGTGGAGTTTTTGATTAGGTAATGTATGTAAAATGCAAATCGCACTACTAATAACTAGGCAGGAATTAAGTTCGCACATGCGCCTTCCACATTTGAATAGTATGCGGGAAAAATGAACAACACGCATATTTTAAAATGATTACACTTAAGCAACTTGAAAGGCTATGTTTCTTAAACAGTAACACGTAATTGCTTATCGTATTTTCGTCTTTTTTTCATTTTTGAAAAGAAAACGATGTTGCCTTGTCGTCAGCAGTTATATTTCTGTTGTTACATCGCAATTTTGGCAATAGCTCGACACGGCGGAGAGTCCTTGGTATAGATTTTACGAGAATGTGCTTAGAGAGGATAGTTACATTACCTATAAGTGTATGTCTTGTTATTAGCCTTAATAAAATGTGGTGATGTGTTGAATAGACTCGAGCAGATCACTATTAAATAAATTACCTAGAGCGTATTGCAGTAGACGGAAGAAATATATCCACCTCCCGCTTGAATCCAGTATCGGAGTCCTTTTCACTCGAGTAGCATGTGAGAAAAAACGCAGAATACACTAAATCTTCACATACCTCGCTGTTCTGCGTGTGTTATTCTTAGGTGATTCAAGGTCTTGTAAAAATCTCGGATACGGTTATAGCCCGCACCTCCAATATCGCTTAACTACAGATTTGTTGTGAAGTTCGGCACTGCCTGCAGTATTTTTGTAACTTGTAACTGGCCAAAGATTACCTCTTTTCGAGTACAAAGCATTTACATACGTAGCATTACTCTCGGTCTGCTGTAAGAACAACACATTCAGGTCTTTTAGTATAGAAATCCACCTTCTAGAGTTGTCAAGGCGACTCACAGTATTCAAAACCGTTGTGGGTACATGACACTTTGCTACCGACGGCGCTTTACTGCATAAGGGTTTCATATAGTCATTATATTAACGCAGAATATGTGATGGAAAATAAACGACGTAATTCTCACGAAACATTCTGGAGAGAAAATGCATTCAATGTGGACTGTAACTCCACTGTGTAGTCAACGTCGAGTATCCGATAGAGCAATCATAAGAGCGGTTAGGGGCGCCGTAAAATGCCTAGGTGGAAACGCCTGGGGCAACTCAATGAAGTACGTATGAAACATATTCTGGGTTCAGGTTCACTTGCAGGAATCTACGACAGAACTGGCATACAAAACACGTATTGGACTCATCGCTGTTTCGAGTATTTACCCGGCAGCCGGGTTCCTATGTGGATTAATACGAGGGCTGTTCGGGAATATGGTCGGAAAGGCCGCGAAATAAAATCACAAATGTTTTATTTGCAACAGTTTGCTACACTTTGCAGCTACTTCTCAGTATAGTCGCCGCTCCGACATTTGTCGTAGCGTCTATCAACTTTCCAAAGACCTCGTCATAGAAGGCAGCCGCCGACTTTTTCCGTCAGATGTTTACGCTTGTCTACAGCTCGTTGTGTGTGCCAAAATGTAGCCTTCATAGCTAGCTATTTACGTGAGCAGAGATGAATCTCCGGAGGAGGCATTTACTGGTTCTATTGTGGGTGATCAAACACTTACCATTGAAAATGCTACTGGGGCGTCTTCATTGCCCTTACAGAGTGCGGCCGAGAGATTTCATGAAGAAGAAAACGTATGACAGTTGTATTACACGTGCTCTGCAAGATATCAGGAGAAATCTCTCACCAGGCCCTCATACTTGGCGGGAGACACTATTTTCTAGTCATTTTTAAGTGCTCACTGGGCGCTCAGAACTGAAAAGAGTGACATGACGCCGGGAAATAAATAATATTTATGTCTCTTCGCTTCAGAAGAAACATCACTCCATCAAATTGACAGATCGCTTCCATCACTGAAACATGTGTCACCTATATGATAGTAATATTTACCGCTATTTTCTAAGCAGGATACCTCTGTTGCTGATTTTCCATCTCACTACAGATTATAGGCCTCGACTGACGGGGAGGAGGGGAGCGATTGACAATAATTATTGCAACAATAAACTTGACACTGATTTACTACTGTTATTTATAAGACATACCTCCCACATACAGTCATGTTCCTGTCACTCTGGAGTACAGAGCACGAATGAATAACAAAACTCACACAACTGAGATAATAAATATTGGGGAGGTGACATAATGGGGAACATCATTCCTACTAACCAACGGGAAGAGGATAAGGGGTCCAGTGACCTCGATACATGAGAACAATGGCCACTTGTCCCAATACCAGCTCTATGATTCGATCACCTGGCCATATGTCAGGTGAGGGGGGGGGGGCGGGAGGGGAGGGAAGGCAGATGCAGCTTATCTTATCGGTGAAATCGCTGTATTACAACAAGAGCCCCCATTGAGGTTGAACCTGTCTTGTAGTTCTATGGCCTCACTGGTGCCCAGAAGAGGGGAGAGGAGGGTGAGTGGGCAAGTAATATCGTGAGATAAGGAGACAAGTAGGCCCACTGAGTTCGCGCCAGCCCCGTTGTTCTGTGATTTCGCCACGTGTCGGGAGGAGGCGGATACAGGTGGAGGAGGCAGGGAGATGAGAACAATAGGTTCATTGACGTTGAATCTGTCTTGCCCTACTACTGCCTCGTAGTAACCGTATTGTGGCAACTAGCTCACAGTGTTCGTAGCCTATTATGGATTCAGTGCCTCAACTGTAAACGACAGCAGTTGCTAATGTCTGAATGTCTGAAGACAGGAATACATGAAAATGCGACTCTGTTACAGTTTTGTGCCGTAACGAAGCGATCCAATTATACTCATAACGCATAAAGAGCCTAAAAAGTGTATTTTACTTGAGAAAATTAAGTCTCCGATTGTGAATCTCTATCGCAGATTGTCCACGAGATCGTGAATCATGTAGCATAGAACGAAAAGAATGAGAGATTTGCGTCTGTGGTTGACTGTCTTTGCTGCTGTCGGACTGTTTTCGAGGGGCGCTTTTTGACTGTTTCTTCTGATCTCCAACTGTTGTATTGATAACGACGAAATTTGGCACAGATGTTGGTCTACGTCTACTTATGCAGGCGCCCTACATTGTAGAAGCTTTTCGAAGCCGGTTATTTGCTGCAAAAGCCATACTGTGACTTGAGAAAGCAGTCTAACATCATTTCTGGCAGAAATGCGAGTAAATTTCCAACTGGCGGCAAAGTGCTTCCGTTCGGGAAAGGCGTGGGTTGCGAAATATTGCAGAAGCCTGACAACCCTCGGTGAAAACGACATCTCTTGGATGCCTGTCGCCCACCGCTCCCTCTCTGCCCCAGAATCTCACAGCAGTGAAGCACTGTATGGCACAGTGAAAGCAGCACATGTTGCTAGGAAGTCCATCAGTATCTGCGTTGGACACTAAAGGCTGTGAGCGTGACTTTGCCTGCATAGTTGTGGGTTGTTTCTTCTGTAAAAGACACTGGCTCTGGATGCTTCCATCGCATCTTCTGGACTTTAGAGTATCCTTCATGTAACCACCAGAGACTTTTTCCTTTACATGTGTGAATTTTCAGCATCTTATGATAAACTCCATTTGATCAGGGGAAATCTGTAATGATCAAATCTCTAATGATTATCCCTATCAATGGAGCAGCTAGTAAACAAAGTCTGCAGTCCTTTGAAGTGCTTATGAGTAATAAATGAATAAAGTGGAAGATCACTAAGGAGTGTATGACATACAGTTAAGAAAGAAAATCTCTGCGTCTGTTGAAATTAAGAATCGTTTCAAAAGACACATGTGGTGTTTGTAGACCGAATCCCCATGCCCCGTAAAGGGCTCAGATTACAACTGCGGAACTCTTCTAGATACGTTTCTTGACGTTATAAGACAGTTTCATGTGCTTATCCGTCCGTTAAAGTAGCACACATATATCCACAACACCTTGGTAACAATTAAAACGGCCAATAATTATCGTCTGTGACGCACTGGGTAGTGACAATACCCTCTGCGAGCGCTTTTTGAATTTCACGAATATTCTACCATTCTTCATTACTATTTCACCTTTTTAAGTTTCTGGAAGGAAATAAAACCATTTTTATTTGGTTCAAGAGAAATGTATGAAAGTAAGTTATGGATATTTTCTTGATCTCCTATCTCCAGTCACGGAAGAGAGAATGAATAATTGACTTGTTTCTAGCTATTTTGCTTGATAACTGCTGTTATCTGCTTCATGTCACGTAGATGATATAACCTGCAACGATTTGCTGGGGAGAGAATCATACAGTCAAGAACGGCATGATAAAGGAAAGACCGGAACGCTTGAGTGATGCTGGTCACGCTTAGCTACCACCTTACGGCGTGCAGACAGGAATGCATAGCTGAAGGCAGCACGGTAACGTTGTGTGTCGCTTAGGTATGCTATTTAATTCGTTACTTTACTGGCACCTCGAAATGTGAAAATCGCTTAGAATTTTCAAGAAATTTTCACATTTTCTTTTTCTACACAAGCCATGAATTCTCACAGAATTTGCTATTAATTGAACTATCACTTAACAACAAATTTCAGATGAGATTTCAAATGGCGGACGTAATGCCGCAGAACGTTTCTATGCCCCAAGGAAATGACATCTTGCAATTTCCAAAACATGTTTTCAGATCCCCTATAGGAAACACTAAAAGGAAGAAAACACGGAGCATCTAAAATATATCATCTTCTCAGGAAAGCAGTTCTGTTGAATGCAATGGGGTTTGATAAACTAGGGACAAAGTAACGAAAAGCAACAATAGCCTGTTAAAGCGTCACACATGTTAGATGTGAACAGTGAGTACCAGCCTTGAGCTCGAACAAGGTTAACAGCCTTTCGCAGACACTGGTAATATCAATGGCATCATCAAAAGACATGTCGACTCAATGATTGGACAAATGGAGGTTGATCCCTCTCGATTGCTTCCACACTATACAGAGGTTTTTCGACGGTGCTGTGGGGGTAGTAATACTGGAAGAAAAGCAGAATTCTCATACCTTCTTGGAAGGTGTTTTGAGGGCTTGGGACGATATCGGCTTTAACCAGTAGCCATTTGAAACTTGGAGTCGATATGAGAGGTGTTTTCAAATATCACAAATGGTAGTGCACTGGCAGCAAAAGACTTATCAGTGTTGCTTACATTTTCAACTTGTCATACAGAATTCATCATAGGATATATTTGTTAAACAGTAGAGATATGTCGTATCAGTGATGTCCGTAACGTTATGGGTAAATGCAACGCACAACTCAGTTTTTACCTCGCTTAGTTTGTTTATCACATAACTTGAGAGGAAAGTGTTTGTAACATATAGCGGAGGCGTAAACTCTGTTATGTGAAAGAAGTATGATTTCTCTAAACCTTTTTGGATCATATTGGCGGTTATAGGAATATTATTATTTCAATCGCGTTGCAGAGAAAACGCTTCTGCTTCATGACATAGCGAATTTATCGACTTGAAGAATTTTTGGTTGTCAAAATAATTAAAATAATACTGCGTAACGCCACTGTGTATAAGATGTCCCAAAAATTAGGGCCTAAATAGTACAAAGGGTGGAGGATCCTCAGTCGAGTATTTTTCTTCTGGAACCAATAGCCAGAAGGAATACTACAGGCGTTAGAAGGTTTTTGTAAGCAATGAGTCTGAGGCACGTGATTTCAAACGCTTGCGTTTCATAACATATATCAGTAATTTTTCCAAGCGCACATAACCACAATTTACAATTCAGCACTGGCTGTGGCAGATGGTGCATTACTCTTCATAAGGACTAACAGATATACTCTTCATATATGGTGCACCGTGATGTAACGCTCGGACAGCCGAACAAATGTACAAGAAGCGCCACCCTCATTGGGAGAACTTTATCGTTCTGGACAGAAATTTACGAGAGACTGGATGGAATTAGTCAGAGAAAGCTGACCGAAAATCTCGACAAATAGTTAATCGCACAAAATAATTTGAGGAAAATCGTAATTCCGTTTATTCAGTGGCTCATATTTAATACATCTACATCTACGCTCCACAAGCCACCCAGCGGTGTGTGGCGGAGGGCACTTTGCGTGCCACTGTCATTACCTCCCTTTCCTGTTCCAGTCGCGTATGGTTCGCGGGAAGAACGACTGCCGGAAAGCCTCCGTGCGCCCTCTAATCTCTCTAATTTTACATTCGTGATCTCTTCGGGAGGTATAAGTAGGGGGAAGCAATATATTCGATGCCTCATCCAGAAAAGCACCCTCTCGAAACCTGGATACCAAGCTACACCGCGATGCAGAGCGACTCTCTTGCAGAGTCGGCCACTTGAGTATGCTAAACATCTCCGTAACCCTATCACGCTTACCAAATAACCCTGTGACGAAACGCGCCGCTCTTCTTTGGATTTTCTCTATCTCCTCTGTCAACCCGACCTGGTACGGATCCCACACTGATGACCAATACTCAAGTATAGGTCGAACGAGTGTTTCGTAAGCCACCTCCTTTGATGATGGACTACATTTTCTAAGGACTCTCCCAATGAATCTCAACCTCGCACCCGCCTTACCAACAAGTAATTTTATATGATCATTCCACTTCAAATCGTTCCCTACGCATACTCCAGATATTTTACAGAAGTAACTGCTACCAGTTTTCGTTCCGCTATCATATAATCATATAATAAAGGATCCTTCTTTCTATGTATTCGCAATACATTACATTTGTCTATGTTAAGGGACAGTTGCCACTCGCTGCACCAAGTGCCCACCCGCTGCAGATCTTCCTGCATTCCGCTGCAATTTTCTAATGCTGCAACTTCTCTGTATACCACAGCATCATCCGCGAAAAGCTGCATGGAACTTCCGACCCTATCTACTAGGTCATTTATATATATATATATATATATATATATATATATATATATATATATATATATATATATTGTGAAAAGCAATGGTCCCATAACACTCCCCTGTGGCACGCCACAGGTTACTTTAACGTCTGTAGACGTCTCTCCATTGAGAACAACATGCTGTGTTCTTTTTGCTAAAAACTCTTCATCCGCGAAAAACTGCATGGATCTTCCGACCCTATCTACTAGGTCATTTATATATATTGTGAAAAGCAATGGTCCCATAACACTCCCCTGTGGCACGCCAGAGGTTACTTTAACGTCTGTAGACGTCTCTCCATTGCGAACAACATGCTGTGTTCTGTTTGCTAAAATCTCTTCAATCTAGCCACACAGCTGGTCTGATATTCCGTTGGCTCACTTTGTTTATCAGGCGACAGTACGGAACTGTATCGAACGCCTTCCGGAAGTCAAGGAAAATGGCATCTACCTGGGAGCCTGTATCTAATATTTTCTGGGTCTCACGAACAAATAAAGCGAGTTGGGTCCCACACGACCGCTGTTTCCGGAATCCATGTTGATTCCTACAGAGTAGATTCTGGGTTTCCAGAAACGACATGATACACGAGCAAAAAACATGTTCTAAAATGCACCGCGATTGGCGTTTGTCAGTTTGATGGTCGGTACGATATGCTGCTGTTGCCGTAAAGTAAAATTTGTCTAAGTCAATAAATAAGTAAACATTTATTCCGTACCAAAGTCCATTGTATCCATGTACTGAATTTTGTATCCTGTAATATCTGAATAATCATGTCGCTAAAGTTATGGAACATCCTGTATAGATGAGTACTGGTAGGATAAAGTGCAAGGAGAGGGAATTACTAAGCGAGACTAACGAGAGTACTTTGTGCTGCAGATAATGTTCGAGCCCAAGTTCGAGAAGCTGCAGGACGAGTTTGGTCTGCGGGTGGCAGCCGCCTGCCCTGGGATATTCAAGTCGCCGCTGTGGAGGGTCACGCCGTCGCGTTCCGTCGTCACGAGTCTCTACCCAGACATGTGGCAGCGCTTCACAAACTTCGAAGTCTACCCTGACGATGTGTGGGTGGTGACTTTCCCGAAATGTGGTAAGTTGGCAATCTGTATAACAATATAAGAGAACTAACAATCTACACTCCTGGAAATGGGAGCCATAAATACACTCCTGGAAATGGAAAAGAGAACACATTGACACCGGTGTGTCAGACCCACCATACTTGCTCCGGACACTGCGAGAGGGCTGTACAAGCACTGATCACACGCACGGCACAGCGGACACACCAGGAACCGCGGTGTTGGCCGTCGAATGGCGCTAGCTGCGCAGCATTTGTGCACCGCCGCCGTCAGTGTCAGCCAGTTTGCCGTGGCATACGGAGCTCCATCGCAGTCTTTAACACTGGTAGCATGCCGCGACAGCGTGGACGTGAACCGTATGTGCAGTTGACGGACTTTGAGCGAGGGCGTATAGTGGGCATGCGGGAGGCCGGGTGGACGTACCGCCGAATTGCGCAACACGTGGGGCGTGAGGTCTCCACAGTACATCGATGTTGTCGCCAGTGGTCGGCGGAAGGTGCACGTGCCCGTCGACCTGGGACCGGACCGCAGCGACGCACGGATGCACGCCAAGACCGTAGGATCCTACGCAGTGCCGTAGGGGACCGCACCGCCACCTCCCTGCAAATTAGGGACACTGTTGCTCCTAGGGTATCGGCGGGGACCATTCGCAACCGTCTCCATGAAGCTGGGTTACGGTCCCGCACACCGTTAGGCCGTCTTCCGCTCACGCTCCAACATCGTGCAGCCCGCCTCCAGTGGTGTCGCGACAGGCGTGAATGGAGGGACGAATGGAGACGTGTCGTCTTCAGCGATGAGAGTCGCTTCTGCCATGGTGCCAATGATGGTCATATGCGTGTTTGGCGCCGTGCAGGTGAGCGCCACAATCAGGACTGCATACGACCGAGGCACACAGGGCCAACACCCGGCTTCATGGTGTGGGAAGCGATCTCCTACACTGGCCGTACACCACTGGTGATCGTCGAGGGGACACTGAATAGTGCACGGTACATCCAAACCGTCATCGAACCCATCGTTCTACCATTCCTAGACCGGCAAGGGAACTTGCTGTTCCAACAGGACAATGCACGTCCGCATGTATCCCGTGCCACCCAACGTGCTCTAGAAGGTGTAAGTCAACTACCCTGGCCAGCAAGATCTCCGGATCTGTCCCCCATTGAGCATGTTTGGGACTGGATGAAGCGTCGTCTCACGCGGTCTGCACGTCCAGCACGAACGCTGGTCCAACTGAGGCGCCAGGTGGAAATGGCATGGCAAGCCGTTCCACAGGACTACATTCAGCATCTCTACGATCGTCTCCATGGGAGAATAGCAGCCTGCATTGCTGCGAAAGGTGGATATACACTGTACTAGTGCCGACATTGTGCATGCTCTGTTGCCTGTGTCTATGTGCCTGTGGTTCTGTCAGTGTGATCATGTGATGTATCTGACCCCAGGAATGTGTCAATAAAGTTTCCCCTTCCTGGGACAATGAATTCACGGTGTTCTTATTTCAATTTCCAGGAGTGTATACGACGCGAAGGGTACAAATAGGAGAATTTCTAACACTTACACAATCCTAATTTCCAGATGATTTGATGATACTATCCGAGGGGGCAATTCCGACCCACGGCCACGGAATGTGATAATTGAATAACACAGCACTTATCCAGATCTTTCATTCACCGAAGACGCTCAACGACCTTCAAACTCTATAGTGAAAATTCGCGACTTAATACGATCAATGAAAAAAATTTATTGTGGTGCTAGCATGGTTCCCTCTAGGCTCACAACGAATTTCTTACACACTATCAGTTAATGAGAAAACAGGATAAATTATATTAAACTTCATGGTACTACCATCAGTCACTGCGTCAATCTAAATTTTGTGGAGGAACCAAGTTCCGATACGTAGATACAAGTTTAATGTGTGGAAATGTCCAACTCGTTGGTATGCGTTCGACACTTGTCCTTACAAAGTATATAAATATACAACGAAACAATATATCTAAATGTAAATATGAAGACACAAAATTGTAAAGCCTCATAGGGGAGTCATCAACTCCTTTTGACCTACACGTACGGCATAATTCTAGTGCTCTCGAGCCGCTGATGACTCGTTCCATACCGTGCTCTCCCTACTGTATTTAATCTTCTGAAGTCACCACCAGGCTCGTGGCTCAAGCCACCTGACTTCGTCTACGTTCTTAATGAGTATCGGCGCGCCTACTGTCTCGATCTCTCTGTGGCGGTTTTTGCGTATCATCAACAAGGACAAATGCAATGAATATCGATGATACGATACTCTACGGTATGTATTCTGCGGTTTGAATTCACTCTGGTTATTTTTTTTTAGCAGTTGCATTTATTTGATTTTGTAAATTATACTGACTATATTATACACATGTATAACGCATTATTCATACTACATCATCTCCCGGATAATTATTTAGTTCAAATTGCACAAGAATTCCACCTGAGGTACTGTAATAATGTTGACTGTAAGTTGTGTTCATATCACTAAAATTACAGATCGTACATCAGAGCTTTTATAATTTTTGTCTTCGATGGATTTAATTATTCTTAGCAAATTGATCATGAAAAGGAACCACAGAATATCACCAGCACACAACACTGACGTATGCTACCAGAAATATTTTTCTCCGTGATTCGTGCGTAGTTTAATTTTGGCCTCATACATCAGCAATGAAATCTGGTTCAGCAATAAATACCATCAGTACTGTTCCTAGAAAATGCAGTCTGATTCGATTAATTTTTTCTTGTATAAATAGAGTTCAGTACCACCGGTGCACATTTATTTCTTACACATCGGAATATTCTTTGCAGTTTCAAGTAATTTAAATTTGCCGCTGTGATAAAAGTTAAGATGGCGGCCAACAAAAGATAGAGGATTCCTTTTTTAATTAAGATTTTCCTTTGCTCAATAAATAATTAATCATTTATATTGATGCCACCAATAGAAAAATTATTAAATTGTTTTGCAAATTAGTTTAACACAACCCATGCTATTTTCAACTAGAACTACAGACGAAGTTGCTATATAATCGCAACTAACAATGGCTGCGCTTCTTGCAGCTATGATAAAACAATTAATACAACATTATAATTAAAAGAGGAAGTGAATTTTCAATAATTAATCATAAATAGTTTTAACGCATTTGGCTCTGTTTGTTTTTACCAGCAAATGAACATAAAAGTACAATAATTGTACATTAATTGTTTTCCATTCAACAGACCTCAAATCGATTCCCGTCTTGCGTCGGCAACGTGCATCGGAAGAACACGACAAAAGGGTACAAAACAAAAGAAAAGAATGACATAGATTAACAAAGAATGTGAAACAAATATTGTCTCTGTTTTACATAATATCATCTTTTCAAGAAATAATTACATAACTGAATGAATGTTATTGAGTTACGTAATTTTCCACACGTTCATATTCCACTCGTAATAAAAAATACATATCTCGTGGATGTTATATCTCCCCGTACGATTTCCATGTTTTTGGAGCCCTGTAGAAAGATATACGTGGTCGTCGATTTGATTTGGACAAAGAGCTCCACGCCTGGGTACGATCATGGTTCTGCAGGAAACCGCAACCACTTTTCCCTGAAGGCATTGACCGTCTTGTCTCACAGTGGGATAAATGTGTTAACAGCCCAGGCGATTACTTTTGAAATAATAAACAGTTTACTTACATTTTTATATCTGCTTATACTTGACTGCCCCTTGTAGATCATTTTGTGGATAAGGCGAACCAAACGCTGCGTCTTGTTGGAAGAACACTTAGAAGATGCTACTAATTCACCAAAGCGACTTCAACACTACTCTTGCTCGTCCTCAGAGAGGACCGGAGAAGGATATCGAGAAAGTTCAAAGGGCAGCTCGTTTTGTACTATAGCAAAACGGGGAAGAGAGTGTCATGCATATGATACCCAATTTGAGGTGGCAACCATTATAACAAAGGCGACCTTTCCACGGAATTTCAATCAGCAACTTTCTCCTCCGAATGCGAAAATATTCTGTTGGCGCTCTCGTACATAGGCGTAGATGATCATCGTAATAAAATAAGAGAAATTAGAGCTATCCTGAAAATATATGTCTTCGTTTTTCTACTAGCAGCCGGATAGCGGAACAGGAGACTACAGTGTGAAAGTCGTTCGGTGAGCCCTCTGACAGGCACATTTCAGTGTAGTCACGAGTTTATAGATGTACATATTTTGAAAAGCTTGTCACGCTCCACACCCTGTCGTAACAGAGAGAAAAAAATCTTGCTCTCATTTCTCAGTCCAAATAAAAGGTCACCATTCTATGGGAAAAGACTATAATTCAATAAACTAAAGAAAATCCTTTCTTCTACCAAGGTCAGATATGATTTGTGTTTGATGTTATTCACATTAGCGGTGTTGAGAATAGTCGACAATTTGAAGACAATCGTTTTGGATGTTAGGCCACGTCACTACAAAACACTAATATGCAATGACGCAGACTAACACCCAAACTGATTTTATTCAAACTTAAACTGGTCGTGGAAGCCTACAAACTTCTCCCGAGGACCTGCTCCCATTTTTTATTTTAAATACCTTTATTAGTCTTTAGAATATCTAACATTATGGCTATCTACAAGCAGTTTGTAAACCTAGCGACTTGTCTCCTAAGATTTGTTAACCGCATTATGTAGGTGAGATCTAACAACTGTTGTCTTAAATACTTGGAGAGATATAATGGATCAAACGGAAGTTCAGAATTACACATTATCTAGTATCATGAAGCGTCAGCTAAATAAATCAAATACATGAGAGGAAAAACCGCGATATAACTCACACAGCACACAGATAAATAATTAATAGATTTACGTTAGGTCATGGGATAAACAAAGTACTACAAATACGTATGTTAAAAATAATTTCGTGTGGTTCAGTGCAGTGAGGTCAATAGCAAGTAATTAATTCACTATTCCACAGCCCTTTATTTAAACTCACAGATGTATTACAATGAGTTTACAATGAGTCAGATCGCAAATATCAACACTACATGAAATCAGTGACGTAAGTTTCTTGGTCTGTATCGATTTACAACATCTTCCCCAGCCTGGTCAATCTCCAGGTGAGTGACCAACTAAACCGTACGTGCTATCCGTTGTCCTGAAGTGCGCAGTATTACCGTCCTTATTTTAGTCTTTCCTCATTGTACTTGTATATATTTGCATTCCTCCAGACATGTCGCGTCCATCATCTCGCATCAAAGCCTGGTTACCCTGCCACAAGTCGATACAACTTGCAGACGTGTCCCTAATTTCGTAAAAGCTCCAAAGGTCCATGATACATTTCTTAACACTCTATTTCAGAAGTTCTTTAGCACTCTGCGTGTTTTTGTGCAACTGAAGAAGTTATACAGGACTCTTTCATGATCGTGCCTATCTTGATATACATGGTTGTCAGAAACAGTCTGAAAAGGGTGTTTCAGGGTAGCTTGTCCCGAGAAATAATTATTGAACAAAAATTCGATACTTTGCTCCGTTTCCGAGTTAATAACCATTGAAATTAGCCAGTGAGGCAGTGACGCACGAAAATTCAAACAGTCCGCCAGATACAACTATAAGTTGTTCTCATAGCGTACATGATAGCGCACGAAACTTCTCAGCCTTTGGCTCGGGTCCGATCGCTGGTTCCCGTCCTATGTGCTACTTTTGTACAGCGTTCTTGTTCATTTTTAGGAAACCATATGAAGAAGTTTGGCGACATCGTCTCTGGCAGGCCGCATGAAGTTGCACACGAAACGACGTGAGTGGAAAACTTAAATGCATATAAACTCGGAAACGGCGTAACTTATTGAATTTTTGTGAACAGTCGCTTCTTAACACAGCTCTGAAACACCCTTACAAACTTTTCAGACCATTTCTGACCACCCTGCATAGAGTATTTGCAAAGTGACAATAAAAGATTTGGACGGCCTTACTCGATCTATAGCTGGTGGAGTTTTTGTTTGTTGTCCGCTTGGAGTATGCGTGGTCTTGTTGCACGGTGAAAATGTATCCAACACTCTTTTAACAGTTTAAAGACCTTTAAGTATCCAACATTGTTTCGGAAGTTCGGATAAAATAATGAAGATCATTTGTATTTGGAACATGGGGAGTTTCGTGAAGTGATATGACCAGTCAGGGAGTACTGGATTTCGTTGTCCACTGATCAAGCACGCATAGTGTAATCTACCTGCCAGACGAAGGAGATCGTCTTCAGTGGCTGGATGAAATCATCGAAATTTAGAGTCTTCCGATACCTACATCTACATGGATACTCTGCAAATCACATTTAATTGCCTGGCAGAGGTTCATCTACCCACCTTCACAATTCTCTATTATTCCAATCTCGTATAGCGCGCGGAAAGAATGAACACCTATATCTTTCCGTACGAGCTCTGATTTCCCTTATGGTGGTGATCTTTTCGTCTTATTTAGGTCGGTGTCAACAAAATATTTTCGCATTCTGAGGAGAAAGTTGGTGACTGGAATTTCGTGAGAAGATTCCATCGCAACGAAAAACGGCTTTCTTTTAATGATTTCCAGCCCAAATCCTGTATCATTTCTGTGACACTCTCTCCCATATTTCGCGATAATACAAAACGTGCTGCCTTTCTTTCAACATTTTCGATGTACTCCGTCAGCCGTATCTGGTAAGGATCCCACACCGCGCAGCAGTATTCTAAAAGAGGACGGGCAAGCGTAGTGTAAGCAGTCTCCTTGGTAGGCCTGTTACATTTTCTAAGTGTCCTGACAATAAAACGCAGTCTTCGGTTAGCCTTACCCACAACATTTTCTATGTGTTCCTTCCAGTTTAAGTTGTTCGTAATTGTAAGACCTAGGTATTTAGTTGAATTTACGGCTTTCAGAATAGAATCATTTATCGTGTAACGGAAGTTTTAACGTGTTCCTTTTAGCACTCATGCGGATGACCTCACACTTTTCGTTATTTGGGGTCAACTGGAAATTTTCGTACCATTCCGATATTTCTTCTAAATCGTTTTGCATTTTGTTTTGATTTTCTGATGACTTTATTAGTCGATAAACGACAGCGTCATCTTCAAACAACCGAAGACGGCTGCTCAGATTGTCTCCCAAATTGTTTATATAGATAAGGAACAGCAAAGGGCCTATAACACTACCCTGGGGAACGCCAGAAATCACTTCTGTTTTACGAGATGACTTTCCGTCAATTACTACGAACTGTGACCTCTCTGACAGGAAATCACAAATCCAGTCACATAACTGATACTATATTCCATAAGCACGCAATTTCACTATGAGCCGCTTGTGTGGTACAGTGTCAAAAGCCTTCCGGAAATTCAGAAATACGGAATCGATCTGAAATCCCTTGTCAATAGCACTCAACACTACATGTGAGTAAAGGGCTAGTTGTGTTTCACAGAAACTATGTTTTCTAAGCCCATGTTCTAAAATCCTGCTGCATATCGACGTTAACGATATGGGCCTGTAATTTAGTGGATTACTCCTATTACCTTTACTGAATATTGGTGTGACTTGTGCAACTTTCCAGTCTTTGGGTACGGATCTTTCGTAGAGTGAACGGTTGCATATGATTGTTAAGTAAGGAGCTAATGCATCAGCATACTCCGGAAGGAACCTAATTGGTATACAGTCTGGACCAGAAGACTTACTTTTATTAAGTCATTTAAGTTGCTTCACTACTCCTAGGATATTTACTTCTACGTTACTCATGTTGGCAGCTGTTCTCGATTCGAATTCTGGAATATTTACTTCATCTTCTTTTGTGAAAGCATTTCGGAAGGCTGTGTTCAGTAACTCTGCTTTGGCAGCATTGTCTTCGATAGTACCTCCATTGCTATCGCGCAGAGAAGGCATTAATTGTTTCTTGCCGCTAACATACTTCACATACAGCCAGAATCTCTTTGGATTTTCTGCCAGGTTTTGAGACAAAGTTTCGTCGTGAGAACTGTTATAGGTTCTCACATTGAAGTCCGCGCTAAATTTCGAGCTTCTATAAAATATCGCCAATCTTGGGGATTTTGCGTCTGTTTAAATTTGGCATGTCTGTTTCGTTGTTTCTGCAACAGTGTTCTAACCCGTTTTGTGTACCAATGAGGATCAGCTCCGTCGTTTGATAATTCATTTGGTATAAATCTCTCAATTGGTGCAGATACTATTTCTTTGAATTTAAGCCACATCACGTCTACACTTATATTATTAATTTGGAATGAATGGAGATTGTCTCTCAGGAATGTGTCAACTGAATTGTTATCTGCTTTTTTGAATAGGTATATTTTTCGCAAATTTTTCAAGGATTTGGGGATTACAATATTCAGTCTCACTACGACAACCCTGTGTTCGCATCTCAGGCCACAAGTGGCCCATCGGGACCATCCGACCGCCGTGTCATCCTCAGCGAAGGATGCGGATAGGAGGGGGCGTGTGGTCAGCACACTGCACTTCCGGTTGTTATGATGGTTTTCTTTGACCGGAGCCACTACTATTCGGTCTAGTAGCTTCTCAGTTGGCATCACGAGGCTGAGTGCACCCCGAAAAATGGCAACAGCGCATAGCGACCCGGATAGTCACCCATCCAAGTGCCGGCCACGCCCGACAGCGCTTAAATTCGGTGATCTCACGGGAACCGGTGTATCCACTGCGGAAAGGCCGTTGCCTGACAACCCTGTGTTCGCTAATCCCTAAATCGATTTTGATGCTCGTTATTATCTCAGGATTATTTGTTGCTAGGAGGTCAATTGTGTTGTTACTATCGTTTACTATTCGCCTAGGCTCATGGACTAACTGCTCGAAATAATTTTCAGAAAATGCTTTTACTATTTTTGAGTGCGTGGATTTCCCGCTTGAAACACAGTCGTTGGAGCGTTCTGATCCAGTAAATACGTGCACTTTCGAGCACGACTGCCGTTCACTCTGCAGTAAGGTTATCTTTGTGGCGAATATTTTGTGTGAAGAGAACCATGTTGTGCAAATTAGTCTCCAGTAGGAACTCTATTTGGAATTGTCTATGAGGCTGGAAGGTACAGTGAGAGCCTTGTCATGTTTTATATTTCTTTTTTCTTGTGCGAGGCCATGACACGCACTGGGTGTACTTGATAGTGCTGCCGGGTATGCACGCAACAGCGATCCTTTCAACCATACAAGCGCAGATTGAATTTGATTGCCAATAAGTCTCCGTATTGGATGATGAAGTTGCGCTATTATGTCCAGGACAATGTCTTTATTGATTGGTAGACGTGTGTGGATGATTATTTGCCACTCTGTTACAAATGTAACTCTCCCATCGATTAACATCACTGCTTATACACTCTAAGGTCACTACAACATCCGTCTACAACACCATGTAAGTAATATCGTACCCTGCTGCTATGCAGCAATGGCTTGTTAATTGTGCTTCACGAGTGCTCCTACAAATTCCAGATGTGACAATGTTACCTTCTGACAAGTACTGATCTATTCTTGCTACAGGCTAAGTGAATTATTGTGTTGCCGTGTAAACACTGTGGATTTACAGGGCTGCCCCGTACACTTGCGAATCTGGACATCGAGATTTTTAGTAGGTGATATCCACCGTGGGATACAAATCCAGCACAGTGGAGGGGATACCCATGTATTCCATTGTGCTGCTACATTGTTAGATAGCAAATGATTCCAGTCAATTCACCTGCACCAAGATTCTTGGAATAATAGTCTAGCCATGGCTGACACAGAATAGTCCTAGTGGGTAAAAATTTAGTTATGGCGTCTGACAGTTTCTTTTTTACAGTACGGCCGTTAGGTAATTTTTCTTTAACATGCTCAGTCTTCATGTAACAGTTGTATATTGCTATATTCCAGTATACCTAAGATCAGAGTCTTGTATGAACGTCTCGCTCGTCAGATTCCCATTTGTATTGCAACTGAAGTAGTGGCCTGCGTTCAATAGTTTCATGACGGCCGTTAGTTCATAATACATACTGATAGCTTCATTTTCCTTATCTGTGCCAAACGTGAAGTCATCGATGAAAACGTTGCTGGCAAGAACCCGTGCGGCAATAGGAGGTGAGATCTCATGTCAAAAAGCGTTGCTGAAAGCAAGAATCGACTGCATGTCAGGCAGAATTGGAGTGAAAAAAAATTTTTTACAACACTAATAATAGGTTATTGGTGGCTTGTGATCCTTATACAGCTGTGTAGAAACAGTTATAACATAATTAAAAGGAGGAAGGATTTGTTCCAAATCCTTGTACAATTTGTTTACTAACGAACCTAGTAGTAGCAGTTGCTATGTAACGTAACAAAGGTCAACTCACACAGCACCCTAAGAAACAACATCGACATAGATTAGATCCGTATAGACGGAAGAAACTAAGTTTTCCAGAGGAAGAATGTTCATATGGATATTACTAGTACGGGTAGTACCACATTTGGATGCTGGAATTGAAGTTAATACCAAGTCACCTTCCATAGGTGGTGTTGGTGAAGGTATAGCTGTATCAACTCATTCCTTTCTTCTTTTATTCTCATTTAAATTACACCATAAATTTATAATTTCCTACTTCCAATTACTGCATTTTTCTTTAGAACATAAGAGTAATTGCTGTAAGTAAATAAAAGATAACACCAAAGTGCAGACAAAAGAACTCCATGCAGCCCCACCTCCACATAGTGCTGCATGGGCAACGGTGTCCGTAGCCTCAACTGCGTAGCCCAATTTTGCTGCTTGGTAGTGGCCATGGGAACTGTCTAAAATGTCTGTTTGAAGCGCTACGGCCTGATTGAAGTAATAAGATGGCAGGTCCTTGAAGTCAAGACACAACTTGGAAAAACGCACCAGCTATTCTAGTGAAACGCCAAGTAGTTACTTCGTGGTATGATAACTTCCGTGACTATTTTGAAAAACGTTGTGCTATAAAAATCTTGTCAAATTACTGATGTCTTCGTGCGAGACGAGTTACAGAAATGCTACCATAATATCGCAAATAATAGCCGCGGGATATGGTCGGAACCGTAATGGAGCAGGGAGTATTTCTGATAGAAGATTGGGTCCTTTCTTGAAGATGTTGTTCAGAGAATGTGCATTGTTCTCACGAGAAGACACATCAAAAACGATTCTACACTTTATGTTACCCTGTTGTTCCACCTTGACAACCACTTGCGAAAGATAAAACATGGTATTACTTGGTTCTTCAGGAAGAGCGAGTTTTGCATGGTTCTTTTTAACATAATCCAACATGAGGGGGTGGTAAATGTTATTAAGGACTCGTTCCTAAGGAGTATTTTATGTAAACTTTTAAATATACTTTCTTCATTCAGATGATTATTAGGATTTAAAATAATATTTGGTTTGGAGAGGAATTCTGCGCAAGATACCTTTGTAGTTCTGCTTTCAACGAGACATGTTTCAGCACTTTCTATGCTCTCTTCAGTGGGTTTATTTGTATTTACCTTCCACTAAATTGTTGTTTACATGTTAATTTTTAATGAAACATTTGGTACAAAATATTCATATTTGTAAAATGAACGATTATTGCCAAATATATTACACTGTTGGCATACAGTACACAGCACAGAGTTTAAGCCAGCGTTACCTGTTGTGGCTGCGTAGTGTTCATTTGTTTCGTGACACGTTTGTTTGGGATGTGGCGCGTGGATCTGAACTGTTGTTGACTTTTTTTGTGTTTAATTCGTGTGTGTGTGTGTGTGTGTGTGTGTGTGTGTGTGTGTGGGAGAGAGAGAGAGAGAGAGAGAGAGAGAGAGAGCGAGTGTGAGTGTGTGTTTGTATGTGTGTGTGACTCAGTGAGTGGCTGAGAATGTGTGTCCAAGATAAGGAGGGGAAGAGAAAGAGTGTATTTGCGAGAGAGAGAGATAGACAGAGAGAGAGAGAATGGGTGATGGTTGTGCACACGCATGTAAAGCATGTAAAGTTTAATTGCAGAGGCTATCTTTTACAGTTTTAGGTCGGGTGTTATTTCTATTCTGCCAAAGAGGGATTTATTGCACGGGGATGTATATTCGTTTAGTACTTACTTTCATTGGGCTATTGGTTTTTGGATATGATATTTTTCTTATTTTGTTAATTTTTGGTACAGGCTGTTAGCAGTTTCAAGGATTGATATGTCTGTTTCTGTGTTCATTGAGTGGTGATACTTTGCTGTTAGGTGATCTGCAAATATTGAGTGTAGGTTATTATTATTTTTCTCAGTCCTCTGACATTTTCTGTACACCTGGTTCTAAAATTCATGAAAGGTTGAACACATATAGAGATTGACAGAAGTTGGCAGTTAGTTTAGATTTATCACACTGGCCATATTAGTCAGTGTTGGTGGTATTTCTTCCAAGTCTCTCCTTTATTGTGTTGTTGGATCCATGTGCAGTGTTACGTCCTTGTTTTTTAATATATTGCCCACCCTTTGTGAGATTTTGTTGCTGTAACTAAGTATCTGCGATTTGTTGCTTACTGTCTGCTGATTTGTTGTGAATTGTGTTGTGTTTGTATGTTTTGTGAATATGTGTTGCCTGTTTTTGTATTTTGTTGTTTATTTTAGCTACTATCTTTGTTTTGTACCCATTCTACTATGCAGTTTGTTTTATTGTGTTCGGTTCCTTTGTGTAATCATGTTTGTTCATGGCTGTTCTGTTCAGTCTGTGTAGTAAATATCTGAAGCTGGTATCTTTATATGTTGTGGGTTGCTTGGGTTCTTTATGAATGATAGCACTCGTGATTGTAGGTTTACTGTAAACTGTGAACTCATGTTTGTTGTTTCTCTTGACTACGGTGAGTTCTAAAAAATTGGGTTTTTCATTTGTTTGTTTTTATATGGTGAACTGTATTTCTGCATGGATGGTGTTTATGTCCTCATGAAGTTCTCTTACAAGAAATTGTGATTCATCTATTAGACGTATTATATCGTCTACATATCCGCACCAACACTTTATGGTGTACAGCTTTGGTTTTACTGTATCAAAATGTCAGCTAGGAAGCCACTGATTGGGGAACCCATAGGTAATCCTCTTTATTGAGAGCAAAGTTTGTTGTTGAATGTGAAGTAGTTCTGAATATCTTCAACATTTCGCGGCCCTGTCAGCAACTGTACAAATATTAATTTTAATAATGAACAGCATCAGTTGCACCGTTTACCTAGAATTTCCCTAGGTTTCAGTCAGGATACCCCAGCTTTCTTCAGAATAACAGTATCTATCGTTTGTCCATAGTGGACATCGTCAAGCTAAAACTACAAATCCATAATTTATCGTCAAACTGTAAAACTTATCTGGTAGTGCCTCGGCCCCACTTCGCGACCGCGATGCGGCAGCCACGAGTGCTGTACTCGTTATCCCGACTCAAACCTAGGTAAATTCTAGGTAAACGGTAAAGCTGAGGCTGTTCATTATTAAAATTAAAATTGAAGTAGTTTTGCTCTGTGATGAGCTCGAGTACCGCTGATATTTCTTGTATGTGTGTTGTGAGTACGTATTCTTGCACTTACAGATTTCTATCTACACTACCGTTTGTGGAAATTGCAACACCAAGAATAAAACGCATGAATTCAATTTGTTTAATACCACAGGTTGGGTACAAGACAAGTAAGAAATGATTACCTTTTCAAGTCTGTACATGTCCTTTCAGCCCTAGTATTCGTCGTGTGGCGACCATGCGATACAATTAGAGCTGCTGTACGATGTGGCATTGATTCAATAAGATTCTGAATACGTTCCTGAGGGATTTCCCTCCACGCAGTTTGTATCCGAGCCCACAAATCCGTGAAACCAGTTATTGGAGGATCGTGCCGCACCAGGTGCCGACCAACCATATCCCAGACATGTCCGATGGGCGACATTTCGGCGAACCCGCAGGCCAGGGCAGCAATGGTATCCTTCGCTCTTCGAAGAATGCCTGTACATACCTCGCAATATGTGTCCGGGCAGTGCCCTGTTCAAATCTGGCCTGTGGAGATGCCTGAAGCAGAGTGAGTACCTCAGGCTCCACAGCCTCCGTTAGGTAATGATTTCTGTTCAAAGTGCCCGCAATACGTATGAGGAAAGATCGGTTGTTGTAACCAGTGGCGCCTCAAACCATTACACCTGGTGTTTGTCCGCTATGCCGCTCCACAATGCAGCCCTCCAGGTTGCGCTCACCACGGTACCGCCGGCACGTATGCGATCACCACTGTAAGACACGTTGAAGCGGGACTCATCCGAAAATATTGTATACTGCCACTCAGCACCCCAGTGACGGTGTTCACGTGCCCATTGCACTCAGAGGAGCTTGTGGGTTCTGGACAATGGAAGCCGACGTAATGGCATGGGTGCACCCAGTACAACCTGCAGCAGACGGCGACGAACCGTCGATGCAGACAAGTTCTCACCTGTTGCAGTCCTCCAGCGACGAGCCAACATTGTGGATGACGCTGTACGGTCCGTAATGGCCATGCGAGCAAGATGACGGTCATCCCGCGCTGTGGTCATGTTCCGTGGTCCAGTTACCGCTCGTCGCTGCGTACGACCTTCCTCTATCCACTGCTTCGACACAAGCATCACTGACGTAGCAGAATGTCCTCTGCGAGCCCAAATTTCACGGTATGACAATCCCGTTTCCCGGAGACCGATCATTCTGTCCCGTTAGAACTCGCTCACATGCCGATATGGCTCCTTTTGACGTCGACGAGGCGTACTGGCACTCACTGTATTGTTTCCACCTTGTGTGACAGCCGCCCGCCGACTACACCAGGCGCAACACCGACCCTGTCGGACCGACATGAAAGGACTCCGCTCGGCCTACGTGCATCACATCTCGCTGAAAAACGTATCACGCATTGCTTGACACCCTCGCCACTTCCACCAGTGTAGCGCAGTTCGGGTAATTTCTTCTCGGTGTTGCACTTTTTACAAACGGCAATGTATGACTTAAAAATCCTTAAAACTAGTAACAGCCTGTACTAAAAATTAACAATAGAAGGAAACTATCACATTCAAAAATCACTAGCCCAAGGAAGGAAATTACTAAACGAATACACATCACTGTGCAATAAAACCGTCTTTGTCACACTATCAGAAACAATCCAAAAATGCAAACGATCAGCCTCTATAGTTAAATTCCGTTCTCCCCTTACTTCATACCACTCACTCTACATGCCTATCAACAAGCTTCCCCCCTCCCCCCGTCTCTCCCACTCTTGGATACACACACTGACTCACTCTCTCCCTCTCTCTCTCTCTCTCTCTCACTCACACACACGCACACACATACGCACACATCGGCCATGAGGCTTACCGAGACAGTCCGTGCAGTTCACATAACGCTATGTTCTGGATGGCGCAGTTGTTACCGCACCTGCCTAATAAGAAGGAGATTCCGAGTTCGAATCCCGGTCCGGTACACTATTTCGTTCGTCGCCGCTGATTCCTCTTAATGTCCTGCTGCTGCTGACAGCAATGATCCCCCTTCAGTACTATTAACAGCAACTACCCACACCACCACACACGAATCAACACTACGTTTATAACGGTTGTTACGGGGGACAATATACTTACGCAGCAGGTGTTGGTAGCGGCCATAAACATATCGATCCGAAGTCGGCCGACTTTCAACGATCACAGAGGGCAAGTAAAAGTTTGTTTGCAATCAGAGAAATCTTACAAGGAGTTTTCAATAAGCTAGATCACGGATGTCAACATTACATCAAATAAGAGACGTAAATGTATATATAAATTCCCAATGTGAATTACACACCGCATAGCTAGATAAATAATAGATGTATATAAGGTCATGGGATAAACACAGTACTGCAAATATACAAGCTAAAAATAATTTCGTGTGGATCAATGGGTGAGAGTAAGTATTTCAATTTGTATTGTGTCTGTATAGTGAATGTTATTACTTGTATTCTAAAGTACAACTCTCAGTGGTCATTAAGTTCCACTTAAAGGTTGCCGTTCCATCGAAACTGAATAACGTTCAATGAAAATACTATGATACAGTCTGACTACGCTCAGTCGCTGCTCTACGGGCATCCATACTTAAACAGGACAACGGAACATTTTGTTTAACAATTGAAATATGTTTGTATTGCATACTGGTTAATTTACCTCCACAGAAATCAGTTTCAGTCTTCATAATAACATTTATTTTTTGACTAATTGCTACGATGTGTACCCAAATTTGTGCATTCACATATGAAGTGGCTATACTTCCTCGTGATGATGTTGCAACACCACTGTATCAGAAATCATATATGCGGAATATCTACAAGCTGACCTACATATTGGCGCCACCTACCTTCTATGAACTTCCACTACAAGTAGATAATGTTCTGATTGAAATGCTGACTGAAGTGCGGACGAGAATTCTTTGTTTAATTAATTCCACATAAGGCTTTTGTGGGAGACCTCAGTGTTTTGCACTTATGCTATCCTAGAAAATTGGTACTTCATTTAATCCATTTTATAAAAAGCATGAATCTGAAATAAAGGTATGAGACTTTATTAACTTTATGCTTATTATTCTATCTCAAGTATACAAAAGATTTATATAGATCAATCAGGATTTCCTTAATAGTCATACATAGATCAGTTCTAGCATACGTTTGACAAGTATAGAAATGCAAAACGGATTGTGTGAATGAAACACCGACTTACAAAATCCGACGGTCAATTAAATGAACTTCATGAACAGAACGGAATCTGCTCCACTGATTGTAATCTTTAGCCTCACTGCCATAGCATTAGGCGTCTAAACCGATAAATCTCAACAAGCAACATGGCTCACCACACACGTAGTAATGGAAAAATCTTATCTTCTGATCCAGAATAGTCACTATGAGAGAAACTATATATTTCACTGAAGCACTTCACACATACAAATTCATGCTGCTTTCATATTTTGCTCTCTCTCTCTCTCTCTCTCTCTCTCTCTGTCTCGCTGTCTCTCTTTCTCATCATGTAAACTCGTATGTGTAACATCTCTCAACAGCTTACATTTTCACACTGTAAGAAAGCAGACATTTCCACTACCACCTCCACCAACAGAATAGAGAGAACAAACACGCTTTGATCTCCGAAACTCGCAATGCCTTAACGTCCGCGTGCCTTCACCCCTTATTGGCTTAGGCCGTTCACGCTCCAGAGAACTTCAAGAGAGAAATTCCCGTGGCCGACGCCACAGAGAAAATCTATTAGTGGGTTCAGGGATAACAGTGAATGTTGTTCGCAAATAATTGACACGTAATAAACTCAATGTTTGCAACTTGGAAAGTATACGAATACAGCGACAACTTCCATCAGACTGTCCTGAAGTTGGAGAGCAGATTTAGAATATTGTCCGTGTAGCAATAACAGAACACATTCCCAGCTGATCGCTTAAACCATCCTAAACTGCGGAATGTGGTCTCCAGTCACAAATTAGTACAAGAATCAACAAAGTTCATGATCCACTACATAGTACAACAAGTCCGTGCACATACAGTCCTGAAAAGTCATAGAAAGTTCGTTTAGAAGTTATCATTAATTTATGTAACAGCAGTGAACTTTTGTTATCTGAATGTAGACATTAATCTCAAAATCACATATGAAACATTAAACTCTATGGAACGTAATAAAAGTCCTTAAAATAGAGACTGGACGAAGTTATTACTACTGAAAATAGGATCAGAGCATGGTCTGAATTCTCCTAAAAAATGGAAAGTGTATGAGTTAAGTCTAAGCTATGACCCCACTATGACCGTCATTACATTAGTAAAATGTGAAATGTGAACAAAATTATTCAAAAGAGCAGTGTAGTAAGTTAACAGAAAATATGAAAGTTAAAGTGAAACATCCATAAGTAACATGTGAAAATCGTAAAAAAAATTATGCAGTTGAATAGTATACTGAGTTAACTCAAAATACGGCTGTAGCACAGCCATGATGTGGCAAGTAAAGTATCCAAAGTACCACGTGACAATGGTACAAAATTACACAGCTGAACAGTATAACAAGTAAACACAAAATATGGCAGCACTACAGCTCTGATTTTACAAATGCGTTGTCCATAAGGAACATGTGAAAATGGTGCAAAATTATGCCATTTAATAGTGTAGTAAGTTAATTCAAAAGATGTCATCGCTACTACCATGATCTTGCAAGTGAAACATCCATGAGTAGCGGCACATATTAGTGTTCTAATGATCTCGTGTTTAAAGATACTGCTAACACCTAACCTTCTGAAGGTAACTCTAATTGTGCAAACTTAACTACTGCATAGACATGAGTACTCTTTCTTTCTCTCTCCTTCTTTTCTTGAGACCTTTGTTCCTCTGCAACGTGGTGTCCGCCTTGATACTATTTATTTGGCAGTGTTAGTTGCAGAGGGTGGCCGGATGCCCTTCCTGCCGCCACCCCAAACCCCGTGGGATGGAAGTAGTGTACCCCAGCTGTGTGCGTCTAGTATAAGCCATGAAATAGTGTGAACGGTGTTCAAATTTCTGTGAGTCGTGTAACTGTGGCGGAACGTGGGGACCATCCCGGTATTCACCGAGCAGGATGTGAAAAACCGCCTAAAAACCACATACAGGCTGGCCAGCATATGGGCCCTTGTCGTTAATCCACCAGGCGGATTCGATCCAGGGCCGGGGCACCCACCCAAGCACCCAAGTCAAGGAAACAGCGCATTATCGCTCTCGGCTACCCTGGCAGGCCACATGAGAACCCTTCTCAAGCGTGATTTCTTTGGACCTTGTAATTTAAATGGAAGAAGTGAATATACCAAAAATCGGTAAATTATTACTGTTGCTATGAACTCATGAAAATTAAATCAGAATACTTTAAATGCTTAAAGTCACCTAGTTGGCATAAAAGGATTAACAAATTGTAGTACTTGTGGTGCCATAAGAAATTAAACATATTATTAGCATAAGGAACGAGTGAAGTTCAGGCAGTGCTGACCTTACAGAGAACGAATAAGAACATCATTGGCTTCACAAACAAGATTGTGACATCAGTAATACAACCACACACGTCACAGAATAGCTTCTAACTTGTCCTAAAGAAAAACAAGGATTGCCTCGACTGGTATGTTTAAATACTTAACTAATTGCATAGTACGTAATGGTTACAGGATAACATACACAACATCTTTCAGGTAATCTAAGGAAAGTCTGTGGGAGATTATTAATTAATCATGATGGCCCATAATGGCAAAATTTAATCTTCCAGTGCATTGAAGAGAGGCGAAATTGTGAGTAGTATGTATTATACAGCACTTCAGCAAAGTTCTGCGGCACACGGACAGCTAAGGAATGAGCTTTTGTTTACAACACAGTTGCTGATTACAAGGAAATATTTGCAAACTTCGTGTAGGAGACTCAGTATAATAACTCCATGTAACATGACTCAGCCATATGGAATTGGCTACTGCCAGACAAATATCTTGTTTTCTCATCTAGAAGCCGTTAGTCCCTACAACCTTAGCGAAATTCCTCACTGCTCTAGTATCAGGCTTGGGCATAGTAACAGATTGGTTTGCCATGTCCCTCTCATCTCATGAAGGTTAGCTACCTCCTGCCTCACTGCCACATATTTTTTTAAATGATACACGTCGAAACAAACATGGTTAATTATAATATTGTTCTACCTCTTGTGGGCCGCTCTGTCTTTCACTTGTATTAACAAAAATTGTTATGAATTTGTTTGTTACTGATCTTACATATCGCACAGAGGTCATGGCTTTTTTAATTGGATCCTTACAGATCTAGCAACGTACTATGTAACAGGTATTTAGTGCAATATTTATATTGGTGACTAAGAACAATCTGCTGACAACATTACATCAGTGTTTTCTATTTTTACAGACTAAAGGTTATAGCTATTAGGAGTACAATGTTTTTGGTTTGGTTAGCAACTCAAATATGTGGCCAGAGCAAGTCGTTAACGCTTATTTACCCTCGGGTAGCCGGTCAGGTGCTGAAGTGTGGACACGTGGACATACAATGGTTAGCCTACACTGACAGGCATAGAGCACTTAGTGGTGCAGCTACGACCATACAGAAAACATTTGATACTAAATTATATGACATGTCTGTGGGAAGACTGTCCGACGTAGAGGAAGACCAACCAACTTACTGATTCATGTACAGTCGTGCTCAAAAGTATCCGAACGACCTGAATTGCATTTCGCCAGATTCGCATGCAACCCACATAACGAAGATGTCTAGCAGGTCATCTAATTGCTACTTGGTACAGTCGTTTGACTATTGAAAATGGTTCCAACAAGTCACCACTAGAAAACACTGCGCTGTATCAAAATAACTCAATATGTAAAGTAATACTACGATACTAAAAATATCAGGGAACACCTTATCACAGGTAAGACTGTCCTTAAGGCTTGTCAGCTCACATTTATTACAACAAATGACATTCCTGAAATATTACCACTCTCATTATTACATCAGATAGTTAATGCACGTAGTAAATTCGTCGTATTCATGATTTCCTCTTTAAAGTAACATACCGTACTTATTATTTAACACAAAATGACATTAAGAATTTAAGTTATTCACGAGCAGATACTTGAGAATATGTATGAACTTCAAATGACACGACGAACCGTCTCGTTCTGCATATGGATTCAAACTCAGGTCTTGCAGACTAAGAAAAGATTTCGTGACTGACGGAAACTAACAATCATTCCTAATTAGGCATACAGAGAGTGATATACCTACATTTTAGACAGTATTAGTTAGCAAATACCAACTTTAAATTACATAACGCAAACATTTTTAACGGACGCGAATTCCTACCCAGCACCTATTGTCCCTGTTAACGAACTACGAGAGATCTTAAAAATTGCTTCTTAACAAGTAAATTATTTGAAATGCCGTGAGGTAAAGCTTTGTGTTGGACAGGGATTCGCACCCAGAACCTAATAAGATAGATATCGAAGCACAATCAACTGTGACATATCGGAATTTCTCGGCAGTAGCTACATGTTTTAACTGAAATGACGAGACGAAACATTAATTTTTTCCTTCCCAGGACTCCAACCCGGCACCTATCGCTGTTATATTCTAGAGAAAACGAACGTTAAACATTGGTTTGTTGCACCAGCAGCGACATGTGAGCATATTTGAACTAGAAACAATATGACGAAGAGTGCAGTGCTGACTGGGAATAGAGCTCCACACATATCGTTGTTGACTACACACAAAGAAACGTCAGCTACCGAAATATTCTCCACTAGCAGCTCGGAATAACATCTTGAACTTACAGTGATCTCGCAAATAGTTCTGTGTCTCACTAGGAGTCGAAAACGTCAAACATCGTTAGTGTTGACAACGAATGAAAATACATTAAAAATCGAAATTATTATCCACCAGCAGATAGGTGTTCTCATGCTAGAGCTTGATAATACATAATGAAATCTTTAGTGCCGGGCCAGGATTCGAACCCATTCACGCGCAATATGTGGAGATATTGAGGAGTCTGGAGTTTTGAACAAACAACAAACTGTAGACGAGCTGTATTGTCACAAAGGGATCAAATTCCGCGTTAAGGGCGGTCTGAGTTGCATTCCCAGTTCAGAACCAATTTTATCGACATACAGAAGGTCAGATAAAAGATATAATAAGCGTCCTGTGAGCCTACATTGCGTTTGTTTCGTCACTAGAAATAAATAACTAGTATAAGAAAGGTTACTGGTGATAGAGTTTCTACATGCCGCCACTCCAGACTTTATTGTGGCTCAACCTAACGTCTACTTGGTAGAGAAGGAATACCATTTTTAATTTGAATTTCAGACCACAATGCCATTATATCTTGTTCACTTGGCGTAGCCAGAAGAAAATGGAATCTCTCTCTCCCTATCTAAAATCATTGACCGAAGTTGGAATCGAACGCACACCATAGATTTATGAACCTATCATCAGCCCAACAGACCACCAAATCTTCTGCTCAGGGTGCTCATTTTTCTATCATTACGCCGTTGTACCACACTGGCTGAGAATTCTGACATACAGGCTCCCTATATCAATATGCAGCATGTTCAGTAAATTTATTTACTTGGTTGACCGAATCACCATGAACTAGCTGCCTCAGCTACCCAGTGCATGCATTCATCTTTATTTTGTAATCACCAAAATAAAATCACGTAACTGCCACCAACACAGAACTGCCAACAGAGTAGGATGCAGAAATTAAAATAGGAACTGTTCCTTTCCACTTGAGCTACTCTATTGTGCCATCGGTTTGTAGAAAACGTCGTGCAGTGCAAAAGAAAAGGTATAACTGTTTGTCTCTCATAAGTATTGACCTGGCAATATGCATTATCCCACAGTGCTGTGGAATGCAGATGTTCTGGAGGCATTGTTGTTGACTTCTGGAGCTGTTATAGCTATGTGTCAGCTAGTGGCGTAATGGTAAGTATCGCATACGGTAGATGAGATGTCCTGTGTTTGAGTACATTCACTGCTATATTTTTTAAAACGCAATTCTGCTGTCTGCTAAAATTATCAATCTAATGGAACTTGTAACATAATTTCCTTCACTTCTCAACCCAAAACAGTCGTGTGTGGAAATAACGGCTAACTTCTGCGACATTTTGTTCATTTCAGGTTTAATAGACAGCCAGACAGTAGATGCATCTCGAAACTTTTGTATTATGTATGGGTAGAGCGCATCGTGCCAAAATACGTCGGAAAAGTATTTCCCACATTAGCTGTCGTCTGGTAGTGGCATTTTATTCTTCTTCAAACCTTGTTTGGCAGCTCTAACTCAGAACAAGTTTTCTACATGCATGTAATCAATAAACTGCATGTGCATTTTCAGTCTGTTATAGATGACATCAGAGAAATCGCATATATCGTTGAGGATTAATTTCTCTCTCATGTTTACTTTTGTTTTAACAACATTAAAGGAAACCTTACGAAAATTGTCTACTGTAATATAAAAAATGATATAAAACTACGCACGATAACCTTAGGACGAAAGTCTGTTTAAAAAAAAAAATGAGTATCTGTACCCAGGCGTCCTCTATCGTCACGAATTGGTTAAATACTACTCACTTAGATTTTGATTGGGTCTGTGTTTAATTGGTATGCTGTGTCATACTCAGGAGGTATGCAAATGTGGCATTTCATAATAAAAAGTTATGTATTCCCAGAAACCCAAAATTTGCTTGTCAGCAGCGGAAAGTGGCGTTACCTGTTGTGCAGCATTGTAAGTTTTTCACCATTGCACTATGAGCCGAAAGTATTTTCTGGCGATTTCCTTATCAATGTTTGATCTGGTTGCTTGTAGCTCTTTCACAGAAGGGATAAAAACGCTACACTCAGACAGGAACTGCAAACCATATCAGACGCCTTTTCACAGGTCATCACGTTACCACAGAGCTGGCGAAGACGTATTTGCCTCGGCTTCCTCCTACGAGACCAATAGTAACTAGAACTCGTAAACCGCTATTTGAAGGACGAGATTAGTTGCGATTTCCACGTGTCACGTCTTTCCTGGGCTGAAAACCGTAAATTTACAATATTTTGTTACAGCTCAAGCAATAATAACTCAGATTATTCAATGGAAATGACAGGGAAAATCAAGTGAACTTTGAGTCTCAAATTCCGTGAACACCAGGAAGTAACTCGTCGATCACAGAGTTGCCAAACATATATTGCCTTGTTGCAAAATCTCAGTTTCAATACCAGCAGGAAGAACACGAACCGATGTGATCTTACAGCAAGTCGCGGCTGCCACGGCCTGGAATACGTAATGCGTCTGATTCGCATTTCTGTAACTAGGTTTAATGACTGGAGCGTAGTTACTAATAATAGTCAGAAATGACTGCAAACTAAGCATCATAAATAAGTAACTCTCATAGTTGTTTTTATATTTCTTTCGTAAGTGTACTCAAAACTAAGAAATTCATTCACAATAAAAATAAAAACGAATATGTGTGTGTGTGTGTGTGTGTGTGTGTGTGTGTGTGTATGTGTGTGTGTTGCCTAAAGGCAAAGAGATCTTACTGCCTTCCGATATACGTCGCTGTCAGTTCTTCCATATGATTTGGTCGACATCACCTGTTTCAAGTTGTGTATGACAGACAATATTTTAGAAAATCAATTGTTTTCCTTTGCAATGAACAGACAGATTTTTCATTCTAAGCTATCCAAGTACAAAATTTTCGCAATATTAGTTCAAATTTGATATTCGCTTCTATAATGTAGGAAAGTATTTCACAGTTGCAAAACTCGCATCCGACTCATTGACCTTACACTTATTCGCTGACCATAAATTCTAGCTCAGAGTAAGACCAGTTTAAGTAACATAATGTAGCGAAGACTGTTTGCCAGTGATCTTTCTCACCGGGAAATACGCAATTCACTCATTGGGCTCCGTAAGTATACTGTAACAGTAATTTCTGTGTGCATGCAATGCATATGGATTAGAATTTAGTGGTGCTCTCTCTTCCACTTCTGTATACAATATGCCTGACCTAAACGGGCCCTTTGTCATTACAGGCCCTGGGCAGTGCAAAATCATACTGACAACAGTAATGTGCTTATACTGACAACCTGACTGTTCGTTTTACCTGATTTTGTAATAATTTATATAAAACAACATGACCTATCAGTGAAATTTGTCAGTAAGCTTTTTGCCTTTCAGCCAGCGAAATTCTGCAGAGTACGGCCGGTAAACGATCCACAAACCACAATTTAGTGCCGTTAAGACGATTTCTTTAAACATTGTCGTAGCTGAAGGAATTTAGTTTCGTCCTAAATCATCTCAAGCAGCAACGTTCACAGACATCTCAAATAGGAAGAAGCTCATTATCCAGGTACGAAGGTTGTAAAACAAACTTCCCACAGTTTGTGTCAGGTTGATCTTTTCGTCTGATAGCACTGCATAAGTATTTTTGTCTATGAGGTATCACAAGTAGTGGTCCTGTAGCTGTGGGAATCATTGGTTGAAAACGAGTTTAAAACCAATGGGTACAATACTGCTAAATATTCAAAATGATTATCAACCTAATTCTGACTTCATCCGCAAACTGAGGCGAACTTATAATATTGAAGCTAGACTGTGTATCCTTGTCTTCCTTGAGTGGGAATTGGAAGGCATTTACACACACGTATACAATACTATGAATACTTCGAACGCTACAGTTAACGTAGCTCTTATAAACTACTTTTGTTTTTTAATTCTTCTAGGTCTTCAGCGTGCAATATGTGTTGTAGATATAGTCTTACAGCAATAAATTGACCGCCGAGTCGTTCACGTAAGGTGGGCAATACAGTTGTGCTCCTCTCAGAATCCTATGTCCGGCAATATGCTCGATCTGGCGACATTGTAGACTGCGGCACATCCCAGAGGAATTCTTGACTTCAGTCTTAGTACTTTATTCTTGACTACGACCGTAGTCTTGAGGTAAAACGCGAGACTAGCTAATACGACGTCTGGTAAATAAAAGCACACGTAGACAAAGTTTTTATCGCCCCTTTCCTCTCGGTGCTGAAGCTATGAGTGTAATTCAAGAGGATCTACAATAGGTTTCGCTTTCTGTCACACTGGTAATTATAGTTTGGTCCAACAATATTTTAGCGAAAGATTTCTTTGCCGACTATCTGCCTCTGAACACCGCATGCGTCTGAGTTCTCTGGGACCCGTTTACTGCCTACCGGCGGGGGCTGAGGCACTGCATTGTCTCGCCTTTTGCCGACAACGTCTGCTCCACTCCGCTCTCTCGACCATGTAAAATGCTTTAATGGTGTTGAGTGGTGACCCATAAAATCTGTCTACTTTTTGTGTTTCACTCTTGATAGCAAAGGAGCCGCAAAACCGTTTTTATTTGATGATTATTTTATTATACTAGAATGCAATACATCAATGCGGCACAGAATTAATTTCATTGTTTCTGATCCAGTGCACTACAATTAAAGCGTCACATTCTGTTCTTTTTCCTTTCACGGGAGGTTCCTCAAATAATTTATTATTGTCATGGATTCATAAGTGTTAGTCAAGGCACAGAGAGTAAATGCAATGTAATGTGTTTGGTTTCTTTCTTTGATTCTCTATGGTAAATGGATGCAAAAGATTGTGTCAATACCTATCAGAACCTGCTGTGTAGCTACTCAGGCAAATTGCTTGTTTTGAGGTCTATACCTTAATGAATGGAGAAGTGAACGCTGTTCACAAGTGATATTTAAAATATTCAATTGGATATAAGGCGACAAAACTGCCCATATTTGAAGCTACCCAGAGAAAAAGTAAGTTGCTAGAGCGGCTGTTAGCAAATGTCTGCAGGGAGTTCCTAATTGCTACTGTGGAAATTTAGCATAGAGGCCCTAAAGTAATCAAGAGGTTCATTTCCTTCATACTTGTCACCCTGGCATGTGAGTCTTAAGTGAAGAACGATATTGAAATTCGTATCGCTGATGGTCGATTCGAATTTCTTCAGAGACGCTGGTATTGCGAAGCAGCTTGGCAGTCACAAAGTCAAGTTCTATGACCATTAACAAAACCTACTGAGTCGAACTACCAAGAGGATATGATGTGTAAAGGTTTTCTCCCGATTTCGATTCAGAATTTTTTCTGGAAATTTACAGCTCCATAAAATATATCAGAAAAAAAGCTCTCCCACGCTGGCCCATGCCACGGTTAGAACTGACGAATGATTGAGCCGATCTGACCAGAGACGCGGGTGGTACCACCGGGCTACGGACACACTGCTGCCTGTATCCCCGCTCTCATCATGGTATTGGTCGCTCAGCCTCATAACGCAACGCGAAAGATGATAAAAGTTGTCACTTACGTGAAGAATAGCATTTCTTTAGGCAAAAAACTGAATTTTCTGTTTCAGTGTCTTACTTTACATGAGGCTTATATAGCACGAGTCATTCAAATGGAAAGGGAATATCAAGTGAATTTAGCGAGTCAATTCAGTATCATACGCGGAAGTGATTGCCCTGTCACAGTGTTGCCTAATGTTTGTGACGATGTTGCCAATTCTCAGCTGTGCTAGGAACAGCTCTGTAGCGGTATGCGAGGAGAATCCCGTGATCGTGTCATAGGAGGATACGGAGAGGAGGCGCGGGGTTTGGTTAATATGCAGCGATTTCTCCTATCAGTTGTGTCAAACATTCAGCTGTATAATCTTCCATCACGATTACAGTTTCCTACAAAATAGATATGAATAAAACACTTACCTTGTTACTTTGTGACAAAAGATTACTTCAGTACAATAAAAAGTCTTTGGAAATCACTTATTTCCACCTGTCACAAAAGTAAGATAACAAACACTTTGCACCTCGAAATCGATTGCACCTATGTGCAGTCTTGCACCGTTTAAATAAATCGTCTTAACGGCACTAAATCGTGGTTTGTGAATCATTTACCGGCCGTACTCTACCTCATTTCACAGGTTGGAAGGCAAAAAGCTTACTGACAAATTTCACAGAAGGAAAAGGGGGACGAAATGTCTCCCACTGGAAGGTCATATTGTTTTATTTAAATTATTACAAAATCAGGTAAAACGAACAGTTAGGTTGTCAGTATAAGCACATTACTGTTGTCAGTATGATGTTGCACTGCCCAGGCCCTGTAATGATAAAAGGCCCGTTTAGGTCAGGCATATTGTATACAGAAGTGGGAGAGAGAGCACCACTAAATTCTAATCCGTATGCATTGCATACACACAGAAATTGCTGTTACAGTGTACTTATGGAGCCCAAAGAGTGAATTGCGTATTTTCCGGTGAGAAAGAGCACTGGCAAACAGTCTTCGCTACATTAGGTTACTTAATATGGTGTCACTCTGAGCTAGAATTTATGGTCAGCGACTAAGTGTAAGGTCAATGAGTCGGCTGCGAGTTTTGCAACTGTGAAATACTTTCCTACATTATAGAAGCGAATATCAAATTTGAACTAATATTGCGAAAATTTTGAACTTGGATAGCTTAGAATGAAAATCTTTCTGTTCATTGCAAAGGAAAACAATTGATTTTCTAAAACATTGTCTGTCATACACAAATTGAAACAGGTCATGTCGACCAAATCATTTGGAAGAACTGATAGCGACGTATATCGGAAGACAGTAAGATCTCTTGTTTTTTGGTTTGGCAGTACTCGATAGCCATTTCTAGGCGCAAGTAAATGAAGAAAGGCAGCGCATTTTTGTTATCAAGTAACGTCTTCATCAATTACTTTAGTTTTAATGTAATCTACGAGTTATTACTTATATTTGATATTAACATGAAAAGGATTCCGTAGACAGGGAAAGAACCTTTTCTTGGGAAACTGCTTCTATAATGACCAAAAGGCATCAAATGATCTGCAAGTGAAGTGTTCCAGCAGCGGTATGAAGAAATTGATAGTAATAATGAGGATAATAATCGAATTATCCGGTAACTTCACACGTCCCAGTGGGTTCTCTCGAATTAAAAAAATTGCTGAATTTGTGAAAATTTCAAAATGGCTTCACATCGAGCCTATGATGCCTAGAAGAGCCTTTACATCCTGCTGACATGAGAATAGCATAATCTCCGCTTCAGAAGCTTGCTTCTACTTAACCATTCAATAGTCTCGCGTTTTTTCACTGTGACTAATTTTGTAAGCTAAGCACATCACCTGTTACCGCACACTCCTGGGGCTGGAAAATGTGGCCACAATGGTCTGGCGGAAGGAACTATCACAGGTGCAATGCATGGGTTCAGGCATTTAGTTTTAAGAGACAAAAACAGATTTGCTTTACCCCCGGTAACATCAAGAGAAAGACGTTATAATCCAGAATCCGCAATAAACATCACGTTCCTTCATTACCAACTGGGAAGAGCCGGTTTACGTGTGGAAAGAACATGGCGGAAGTCATGGTAAACAGAAATACATTACTTACTTACATTTAAAAAATTTATTTTATTTGATGAACCGATAGCCATTTACAGGAACAGGGCTCATACTTTACTTGTACTTGATTGAACTAGAGAAGTTGAAAAATTTGGTGCTGGACTGTGATTCGAATTCGTATCTCCTCTCTCGAGGATCTGAATGTCTCGGAGCAGTAAAGTTCAATCATTTTGTTCCTTTTCTCAAGACTGCAGTAATCTCTAGGTCTCCTCCAAAGGTAAGTATATGGGTCCGAATCCTGATCCAGTACAAAATTATTCATAATTTAATTTCAAGCCCTATCACGTGCACACCGGTCTGTTACTGAAAATTAACGTGCATTTTTAATGTCTGTTCATGTGTTGCCAACAATCACAATAGGTGTCGTTATTTCTGGTCAAACACGCACGCATCTTACTATTGGTGAGTAAGCAACTGATACTTAGGCTATATTCGTGGATGCATGGTAGGTGTGCAGTTCGATTGTCGCTTGGGCACAAAAGATTGTATCCTTATTTTAGAGTCAAGCACCTAGCAGCTGGTAGGAAAAACCGATACGTAACATTTGATTTTACTTTGTTAACAATCCGATTACGTGTTGGGTTCGTAACTCCGTCACAGAACTTCACATCATGCACTTCATCTTTAAATGCATGCACACTTTGTTACTTCAGAATAGAGGTATATCAGACATCTCTCGTGGTTAGTTAACAGGGACGAAAGGGTCTTGATAGAAGTCCCGGTTTATTACAAAAACTGTCGTCTTTTATTTTCAAGCTTAGATTTGGTTACTGGTATTGGCAAAAACTTCGGTAATTCATGACTCTTCATGGCTAGTCATCAATATGATACGATTAGATTAGACTACATTTGATTAATTCTTGTTTGATAAATCATGAATACGATATTTCTTAATGATGTGGAACGTGTCATTTTAATGAAAGATTTCTTTACATACCGTGATTCAATTTTTTTACAATTTTTTACTCTCCCTCTCTTTCATTCTTTTTGATTTTTATCTCTCTCTCTCTCTCCCTCTCTCTCTCTCTCTCTCTCTCTCTCTCTCTCTGTCACACACACACACACACACACACACACACACACACTTTTTTTTTTATTTGTTTATTGTGCTCGACTATCGGCGAGGCACGAAAACGTCTATGAAAGAATTTCTTAGTTTTAAGTACACTTACGAAAGAAATATAAAAACAACTATGAGAGTTACTGATTTATGATGCTTAGTTTGCAGTCAGTTATGAGTATTATTAGCAACTACGCCTCAGTCCATAAACCTAGTTACAGAAATGCGAATCAGATGCATTACGTATTCAAGGCCATAGCAGCCGCGACTTGGAGACACCAGCTATGGTCACTTCCCAGCCCGCTGTAAGATCACATCGATTCGTGTTCTTCCTGCTGGTATTGAAACTGAGATTTGGCAACAAGGCAATGTATGTTTGGCAACTCTGTGATCGACGAGTTACTTCCTGGTGTGCACGGAATTTGAGACTCAAAGTTCGCTTGATTTTCCCTGTCATTTCCATTGAATAATCTGAGTTATTATCGCTTGAGCTGTAACAAAAGATTGTAAATTTACGGTTTTCAGCGCAGGAAAGTCATGGCATGTGGAAATCGCAACTAATCTCGTCCTACAAACAGCGGTTTACGAGTTCTAGCCACTATTGGTCTCGTAAGAGGAAGCTAAGACACATACTACTTCACCAGGTCTGTGATAACGTGCTGACCTGTGAAAAGGCGTCTGATATGGTTTGCAATTCCAGTCTCAGTGAGTGAATCGTTTTTATCCCTTCTATGAAAGAGCTACAAGCAGTCAGATCAAACATCGATAAGGAAATCGCCAGAAAATACTTTCGCCTCATAGTGCAATGGTGAAAAACTTACAATGCTGCACAACAGGTAACGCCTCTTTCCACTGCTGACAAGCAGCAACTTTATTTATGAAATGCCACATTTGCATACCTCTTGAGTATGACACAACATACCAATTAAACACAGACCCAATCAAAATCTAAGTGAGTAGTATTTTACCAATTCGTGACGATAGAGGCACGCTCGTGTACAGATACTCATTTTTTTAAAAACAGACTTTCGTCCTAAGGTTATCGTGGGTAGTTTTATTTCGTTTTTTATATTACAGTTCACAATTTTCGTAAGGTTTCCTTTAATGTTGTTAAGACAGTAGTAAACATGAGAGAGAAATTAATCATCTACGAAATATGCGAATTCTCAGATTTCACCTATAACAGTCTGATAATGCACATGCAGTTTATTGATTACATACATGTAGAAAACTTGTTCTGAGTTAGAGCTGCTAAACAAGGTTTGAAGAAGAATAAAATGCCACTACCAGACGACAGCTAATGTGGAAAATACTTTTCCGACGTATTTTGGCACGATGCGCTCTACCCATACATAATACAAAAGTTTCGAGATGCATCTACTGTCTGGCTGTCTATTAAACCTGAAATGAACAAAATGTCGCAGAAGTTAGCCGTTTTTTCCACACACGACTGTTTTGGGTTGAGAAGTGAAGGAAATTATGTTACATGTTCCATTAGATTGATAATTTTAGCAGACAGCAGAATTGCGTTTTAAAAAATATAGCAGTGAATGTACTCAAACACAGGACATCTCATCTACCGTATGCGATTCTTACCATTACGCCACTAGCTGAAACATAGCTATAATAGCTCCAGAAGTCAACAAACAATTCCTCCAGAACTTCTGCATTCCACAGCGCTGTGGAGAAATGCATATCGCCAGGTCAATACTTACGAGAAACAAACAGTTATACCCTTTCTTTTGCACTGCACGACATTTTCAGAGAACCGATAGCGCAATAGAGTAGCTCAAGTGGAAAGGAACAATATTTTAATTTCTGCATCCTACACTGTTGGCAGTTCTGTGTTGGTGGCAGTTACGTGATTTTATTTTGGTGATTACAAAATAAAGATGAATGCATGCACTGGGTAGCTGAGGCAGCTAGTTCATGGTGATTCGGTCGACCAATTAAATAAATTTACTGAACATGCTGCAAATTGATACAGGGAACTTCTGTGTCAGAATTCTGAGCCAGTGTGGTACAACACCGTTATGATAGAAAAATGAGCATCCTGAGCAGAAGATTTGGTGGTCTGTTGGGCTGATGATAGATTCATATATCTATGGTGTGCGTTCGATTCCAACTTCGGTCAATGATTTTAGATAGGGAGAGAGAGATTCCATTTTCTTCTGGCTACGCCAAGTGAACAAGATATAATGGCATTGTGGTCTGAAATTCAAATTAAAAATGATATTCCTTCTCTACCAAGTAGACGTTAGGTTGAGCCATAATAAAGTCTGGAGTGGCGACATGTAGAAACTCTATCACCAGTAACCTTTCTTATACTAGTTATTTATTTCTAGTGACGAAACAAACGCTATGTAGGCTCACATGACGCTTATTATATCTTTTATCTGACCTTCTGTATGTCGATAAAATTGGTTCTGAACTGGGAATGCAACTCAGACCGCCCTTAACGCGGAATTTGAACCCTTCGTGACAATACAGCTCGTCTACAGTTTGTTGTTTGTTCAAAACTCCTGATTCCTCAACATCTCGACATATTGCGCGTGAATGGGTTCGAATCCTGGCCCGGCACTAAAGATTTCATTATGTATTATCAAGCTCTAGCATGAGAACACCTATCTGCTGGTGGATAATAATTTCGATTTTAATGTATTTTCATTCGTTGTCAACACTAACGATGTTTGACGTTTTTGACTCCCAGTGAGACACAGAACTATTTGCGAGATCACTGTAAGTTCAAGATGTTATTCCGAGCTGCTAGTGGAGAATATTTCGGTAGCTGACGTTTCTTTGTGTGTAGTCAACAACGATATGTGTGGAGCTCTATTCCCAGTCAGCACTGAACTCTTCGTCATATTATTTCTAGTTCAAACATGCTCACATGTCGCTGCTGGTGCAACAAACCAATGTTTAACGATCGTTTTCTCTAGAATATAACAGCGATAGGTGTCGGGTTGGAGTCCTGGGAAGGAAAAAAGTAATGTTTGGTCTCGTCATTTCAGTTAAAACATCTAGCTACTGCCGAGAAAATTCGATATGTCACAGTTGATTGTGCTTCGATATCTATCTTATTAGGTACTGGGTGCGAATCCCTGTCCAACACAAAGCTTTACCTCACGGCATTTCAAATAAGTTACTTGTTAAGAAGCAATATTTAACATCTCTCGTGGTTTGTTAACTGGGACAATAGGTGCAGGGTAGGAATTCGCGTCCATTAAAAATGTTTGCGTTATGTAATTTAAAGTTGGTATTTTCTAACTGATACTGTCTAAAATGTAGGTATATCACTCTCTGTATGCCTAATCAGGAATGACTGTTAGTTTCCGTCAGTCACGAAATCTTTTCTTAGTCTGCTAGACCTGAGTTTGAATCCATATGCAGAACGAGACGGTTCGTCGTGTCATTTGAAGTTCATACATATTCTCAAGTATCTGCTCGTGAATAACTTAAATTCTTAATGTCATTTTGTGTTAAATAATAAGTACGGTATGTTACTTTAAAGAGGAAATCATGAATACGACGAACTTACTACGTGCATTACCTATCTGACGTAATAATGAGAGTGGTAACATTTCAGGTATGTCATTTATTGTAATAAATGTGAGCTTACAAGCCTTAAGGACAGTCTTACCTGTGATAAGGTGTTCCCTGATATTCGTAGTATCGTAGTATTACTTTACATATTGAGTTATTGCGAAACAGAGCAGTGTTTTCTAGTGGTGAGTTGTTGGAATGCCGGCCGCGGTGGTCTTGCGGTTCTAGGCGCTGCAGTCCGGAACCGCTGGACTGCTACGGTCACAGGCTGGAATCCTGCCTCTGGCAGTGATGTGTGTGATGTCCTTAGGTTAGTTAGGTTTAAGTAGTTCTAATTTCTAGGGGACTGATGACCTAAGATGTTAAGTCCCATAGTGCTCAGAGCCATTTTGAACATGTTGGAATCATTTTCAATAGTCAAACGACTGTACCAAGGACCGATTAGATGACCTGCTTGACATCTGCGTTATGTGGGTTGCTTGCGAATCAAGCGAAATGCAATTCAGGTCGTTCGGATACTTTTGAGCATGACTGTACACATTAAGGTACCACATATAAAAACATCTGAACTTATACCAGTTACACTCTCATCTCCATAGACGTCTAGCCTTGTTTTCCCGAATATGGCAGCTAGGCGAGCGGCTGGTATCTCTATACGGCGATGGGGAAAGGCTGTGGCATATTAGAGGGAGACCTCGTCCAGGGTATGGCGATGAATCTTGTCCCACAACTCGAGTGTAATCGTAAACATTTTATGGGCGTTAATAGGACATTTGTGGTGGTTTACACCTTGCAGGCCGGCCAGAATGGCCGAGCGATTCTAGGCGCTTCAGTGTGGAACTGCGCGATCGCTAAGGTCGCAGGTTCGAATCCTGCCTCGGGCATGAATGTGTGTGATGTCCTTTGGTTAGTTAGGTTTAAGTAGTTCTAAGTTCTAGGGGGCTGAAGACCTCAGAAGTTAAGTCCGACAGTGCTCAGAGCCATTTGAACCATTTGAACATCTTGCAGGTTATGGTCGTCGTATACTGATATTCTGTCTCTGCAATAGAGTGCAGCGTGTCCAGTGCGTCCACAGAAAAAACGTACCGGCGTGTTGTTCTCTGTCCTCCAAATGTCAGTTTTTCTGCGGGACGATGCACTTGGCGGAAGAGTTGTCTGTATCTGCGTTGGTGTGATGCTGAGTTCACGTTTGATAGTTGGCCAAGTCTGTATTTCGTGGTGCGTGATGGAGACTGACGTCACAGATCGATAAACCGCTTCTCGACGTTCTCTGTTCTCTGTTACCTCTTGACGCATACGGTCGACATTAACTGCTGCTGTACACCTCTGCAGCTTTTCTCTTAGTGTCTGGCGTACGAGACAGGCAGACTCATACTGGTCTTTCGCAACTGCCACAGGGACCACATTTGGCTTTTCTCTTGTTGCATTTCTTCGATTCTCTGACGCCACTTGACGATTTCCTCTGTTGATGTGACACCATTTACAAGAAGATCTCGGTAAATGTCTTCTGCGACTTCTTTCATAGACTGTTGTAAGGTAGCAGTATTTGCACCTTACTGTAATATAATAATTGTTGCAAAGACAAGTTAGATATCGGTTATTATGTTATTTATCAGGAAATCAGTCTATTGAAATTAATATAGGGAGTATCAGACGGCATAAGACGCGTATTAACTTTAAGAAATTCTCATGTTGCATGAAGTCGGGGTTCAGGTGATATTTTCACGGAGTTTGGCTGGAGCGGACGAGCGGCACTGCTCAAAGGCAGGGCAGAGGGGTGCAGAAATGTACAACCGACCATTACGAGTCGGCATGCGAAAGCGTCCCACTGCGGGAGACGCGCCGCCGGAGCAGGTAGGCACCCATTTGCGCAGACAACAGAGGCAGGGCTTCGAGGGACGGCGCCTCATTGGCGCTGGACGTTACGCCGATGCCACTATGTCGAGATGAGCTGGCGCCTAAGGGAGCCTTCCCACGAATCTTAACGTTTTCTGGGGCTTCTAAGAAACGCGGTTAAGCTAGTGCAATGACCTTTTCCCGCGCGAGGGCGAACAGAGAGACACGATTGACGGGTTCAATTTTGAACGGAGTTACAGTTTGTTCCAGATCATTCTAGGCGCAGGAAGGCGCATAATGTTTTAATTGGCTGGAAGAAGCCAGGAAATAATAGTGGGAGCGAACTGTGCTGGTCTAGAGCCACGGGATTGGCCAGTTCGAAAAATAGCGTGGGGGTGCTGATTTTTGCAGAGGGAAGCTTTTGGAGCTGTTATCGAGGAGAAGCGTCTTAGCTCCTGTAGCGAGCGAACGTCGTGCTTTCGGCTCTGCTGCAGGAGAGTAAATTCTTTACAGTGTGCTGTGCAGAACTTTGAATAAGTCTGCCAGCTGCAACTGAAACTAGTATTCAGTTAGGTGTACTGTCATGTTTTACTGTTAGAGACAGGCTGATTCCGCTAATTACGGTTGGGAATACTGTCTCACAGGAAGCATACAGGAGCAGAGCAATTTCCTTGAGCCACACTTTATTAAAGGCGTTACTGGATTCCGCCTTTGGGCTGGTGAGTCCCGTCTTAACGAGTGCGAGACGATTGGAAAGAAAGCAGAATTTGCTTTTGAATAGCAGTTTACGAACAGGAAGCCTATTTTTTCATTTTCCATTTTTGTTACAATTGAGGCTCCCCGACGACGCAGACGCCAACGGCAGCTTGCTGACCTGTTCACGACGCTGCATTTGGTAACGTGATGCTCAGCTTCGGCATTTAATCCGATATTACGCACGCCTGTGATTACCAGAGCTCAGTTTTCCAGCCACGCTCTTATTGAGAATTTGTTAATTGCAGTAGGTTTGTCTGACGTATTTTATGCCGTCTGACTAGGGGATGGAGTAGAAAATAACAAGTACAGATGCGTTATCCTCCCTTAAGAGTTAGTTTTGGAATTAAAGGGCCATTGCCATTACTAGCTTTATTTTATAACTTATAAGTGTATGTCATAGTTCAGTTTGATAGTAGGAAGATTGTTGTTCAATAAATGTCTTCAATGCCATCCTTGTTTGTTTAGTAGTGATCAGTTCCCTGAACACTATTTAGTTATTAAATATTAATCAAATTTAGTGAAGGGGCAGTTTTAATTAACAGGTTGGGTCTCATAACAGGCCTTCAGCCAGAGCCAACGACCCGATCCAGTAGGGAAAGTGAACAAGTAAAAGCATTCTTGTTAAAACCCCACCGACATTTGGCTGACCTGCCTAGTGTCCCTAATCATCATTGTATTGAAGGAAAACCCCTTCCAGTGTGACATTTTGTCACTTTTTGTCATGTTTGGGTTCACAGTACGGCTTAAGGCCTAGACCTTCTGTGTCTTGTCTATTACTGTTTCTCTTTTTCATGACGTTGGGCTTTGTCCTTCAATAGTTCATCCCTTAAGCGGATTTGCTACTGACTGTCACCAAATATTTTCTGCAGTTACACCTATAATTTTTCCAGCTACTGAGCTTCTCTTCCTTGTTCCCGAACCACTGCTGCGCTGCGCCGTCCACGTAAAATTATACGTTTTCCAGACACATCTTTTCATCCACCTGTTGTATTTGGCGAGCAGACCGAATTCTTTCAGCGATTTCATCGATTCCTGAACGCGTCTCTGGGAAACACTGATGGACGCCTGATATGCATCTGACTTACTCCTGCTTAGGAGTCCATCTGCCTTTGGAGTATACGGATCTTAGGAAAAGCGTACTGTTTCTATTCCACTGTCCTTGTAGGCGACGACTTTTACGTTGCGTAATTGGAGCCACTGTGACGCGACGCTTTGAAGTACACACCAAAGGACCCGCTTCCAACAACCAGAGTCACGCTGGAACCACAACTGAGTCGAAATACGATAACAATGTCGTCAATGAAGTACAACACTTAGCACTGAAATGACGTTTATGATTGACACCAACGCGCAGCCAGAACAGAGTTGGACTCTTGGACGAAGAGTGCTGTTATTTATACAAACATCGAATATGTCAGAATGCTTCTATTTATTCAGACATAGAATATTTGAGAATATTGACACATTACAAACATAAGATTTTTGAGAATCGTCCTCTAATATTATTTTCATAATAAAAGGTTCGTATTGATCAAACAAATTTTTACTATTTTTTTTTATTTCATAGTATGGCTTGGGCCCCCCGTCGGGCACACCGTTCGCCGGGTGCTGATCTTTCAATTTGACGCCAAAGTTCGTTTGTTGACCCTTCAACTCAGTTTTTTATTACGGAGGCCAACCAGCTCTCTGACTGAACACGCTGAGCTACCGTCCCGGCGACCATTCAGCTACTGGGGCCGGACACAAACTTTTACTGGCTGTTACCTATTTCAGAATGCTGAAGATTAGATGGTTAGATCACATAACAAATGAGGAGGTATTGAACAGAATTGGAGAGAAGAGAAATTTGTGGCACAATTTGACTAGAAGAAGGGATTAGTTGGTTGGGCACATTCTGAGGCATCAAGGGATCACCAATTTAGTATTGGAGGGCAGCGTGGAGGGTAAAAATCGTAGAGGGAGACCAAGAGATGAATACACTAAATAGATTCAGAAGGATGTAGGTTGCAGTGGGTACTGGGAGATGAAGAAGGTTGCACAAGATAGAGTAGCATGGAGAGCTGCATCAAACCAGTCTCTGGACTGAGGACCACAACAACAACAACAACCTATTTCAGCTACTCCCATATTCAGAACTATTACACACAAAAAATAATGGTGTAACCAACTAAGTTACATTAACTGAAGGAAAACCTATAACAGGTCTGGCGACACATAAGAAAAATAAAAATATTTACGTGAGTAACAGCCTTGCATACTAGCCATACAGACTATAAAATATTCTGGTGTATGTGTCAACGTCAAAATTGTACATGTAGGTATATAGTACGAGGTGCTGGTGAAGACCTGGAAGCATTTGGTGTTTATACATGGATAGCTGAAGCCAGCAGAGGCGGATATATGATTATCCAACATCGTAAATTTAATAGTTAAAATGCAGTAGGCTAAGTCATCAATTAAAGTTACTTCACGTGCAAAATAAGCGTCTGACAATGAAACATACACTGATATACAATATATGGAATTAGATCCGTACTTAAAATCAACATAAGAGGTTCAAATAGTAATAATGGGAAATTCCTAGCCGGCAAAGCAAAGCCAGTAAAAAAAGTTCAAACATATAACCACATCTATAAACCGAAACCTTTGAACATAACGAAATAGTTAAACCAGAAGGGTAAGTGTATGGTAATCAACGAAACAGTGGTAATTAAAAATTCACTAGTCAGTAATACATCCGGAGTGAGACCTCAATGGCGCCTCCTCGTGGCTTCTCTGTATCCAGTTCTTGTTCTTCTGTGGAGGAGGTTGCGGAAGAAGGCCCAGTCTCTTCGCCGCACGTCAAGCTGCCGAGGCGCTGGAAGCTACCCGAACTGAGTTTCTGAATACATCAAAATAAGTATTCATGTTCAACTCATTCTATTCAGTCAGCAGTAATTCCGTTTGCCGTTTTCTGTGTACATATATCTCCATTTCCACGAGTAGGTTCAGTAATGGTCCCTTTGGTGCCCTATGCGACACTCCCATAATGTCTTCCATGTTTGCTGCCCATGCTTTTCTTTATCCAAATGTGTATCGAAAGAGCTCTTGTAGTGGCTACGTTTATGATCTCTAAAAACGAATTTTGAAATTTCTTTCCGTCTGACCGATATGAAACTTGTCACACTTTTCACAGTTGATCTTACTCTAAATATTTGTTGCTGTTGTTGCCAGTTTTGTGGCGTGGCATATAACCAATGGTACCTTTCGTTTCAGGTCTAATTTTTACTTTCGTTTTTCTGAAAGCTTGTGTAATTCTGTCGCTCAGTGCACCATTGTATTACATAGCAACAAACTTGTTAACCTCTGAATCTATTTTCTCCTTCTTGTCACACATTTTTAATTTTAGATTATTATGAAGGTTCATTACATCACGGTCCTTATACCCGTTTGTCCCGGCTACTTCTCTAATCACATTTACTTCTTCCACTTCGTCATTAGTGGTGAGTGGTAGTTCTGGCATCCTGTTCATCATTGCTCTGTTCACTTATGCTTCTTCGGGTAACAGGATTTCACATTTACAATCGTGTCAGTAGCCGTTGTCAGCAATATGCTAATCTTATGGCGTCCATGCCTCTTAGTTAACCTAGGATCCAAAAACTTATACTGCCAGTACTGTGACTATTACGAAACCTACACCGGCCGTTGTGGCCGAGCGATTCTAGGCGCTTCAGTCCGGAACCGCGATGCTGCTATGGTCGAAGGTTCGAATCCTGCTTCGGGCATGGATGTGTTTGCTGTCCTTAGTTTAGTTAGGCTTAAGTAGTTCCAAGTCTAGGGGACTGATGATCTCAGATGTTAAGTCCCTTAGTGCTCAAAGCCATTTGAACCATTTTGAACGGAACCTACTTGAGGAAATGGAGATTTATTTACACAGAAAACGGCAACCGGACTTACTGCTGGATGAAAAGAGTGAGTTTATCCTGATGCTTATTTCGCTGTATTCAGAAACCTACTAGTCTGAGCAGCGTCGAGCGCCGCAGTAGCTTGGCGTGCGTTTGTGTGCGCCGACCACCAGCGGCGAGGAGGCGGGCCTTCTTCCTCAACCTCCACCAGAGGGAAACGAGAAGTGCGTACAGGGGAGTCACTGGGCGGCGCCACTGAGATTCCGCTCCCAATGTCTCATCGACTATCGACTCTTTAACAGTCGTTAATTAATTCGTAAATCACCCTACACTTACGGTTACGGTTTAATTGTTTTATCATGGTGGAAGGTTTCGATTTATACACTCCTGGAAATGGAAAAAAGAACACATTGACACCGGTGTGTCAGACCCACCATACTTGCTCCGGACACTGCGAGAGGGCTGTACAAGCAATGATCACACGCACGGCACAGCGGACACACCAGGAACCGCGGTGTTGGCCGTCGAATGGCGCTAGCTGCGCAGCATTTGTGCACCGCCGCCGTCAGTGTCAGCCAGTTTGCCGTGGCATACGGAGCTCCATCGCAGTCTTTAACACTGGTAGCATGCCGCGACAGCGTGGACGTGAACCGTATGTGCAGTTGGCGGACTTTGAGCGAGGGCCTATAGTGGGCATGCGGGAGGCCGGGTGGACGTACCGCCGAATTGCTCAACACGTGGAGCGTGAGGTCTCCACAGTACATCGATGTTGTCGCCAGTGGTCGGCGGAAGGTGCACGTGCCCGTCGACCTGGGACCGGACCGCAGTGACGCACGGATGCACGCCAAGACCGTAGGATCCTACGCAGTGCCGTAGGGGACCGCACCGCCACTTCCCAGCAAATTAGGGACACTGTTGCTCCTGGGGTATCGGCGAGGACCATTCGCAACCGTCTCCATGAAGCTGAGCTACGGTCCCGCACTCCGTTAGGCCGTCTTCCGCTCACGCCCCAACATCGTGCAGCCCGCCTCCAGTGGTGTCGCGACAGGCGTGAATGGAGGGACGAATGGAGACGTGTCGTCTTCAGCGATGAGAGTCGCTTCTGCCTTATTGCCAATGATGGTCGTATGCGTGTTTGGCGCCGTGCAGGTGAGCGCCACAATCAGGACTGCATACGACCGAGGCACACAGGGCCAACACCCGGCATCATGGTGTGGGGAGCGATCTCCTAACTGGCCGTACACCACTGGTGATCGTCGAGGGGACACTGAATAGTGCACGGTACATCCAAACCGTCATCGAACCCATCGTTCTACCATTCCTAGACCGGCAAGGGAACTTGCTGTTCCAACAGGACAATGCACGTCCGCATGTATCCCGTGCCACCCAACGTGCTCTAGAAGGTGTAAGTCAACTACCCTGGCCAGCAAGATCTCCGGATCTGTCCCCCATTGAGCATGTTTGGGACTGGATGAAGCGTCGTCTCACGCGGTCTGCACGTCCAGCACGAACGCTGGTCCAACTGAGGCGCCAGGTGGAAATGGCAAGGCAAGCCGTTCCACAGGACTACATCCAGCATCTCTACGATCGTTTCCATGGGAGAATAGCAGCCTGCATTGCTGCGAAAGGTGGATATACACTGTACTAGTGCCGACATTGTGCATACTCTGTTGCCTGTGTCTATGTGCCTGTGGTTCTGTCAGTGTGATCATGTGATGTATCTGACCCCAGGAATGTGTCAATAAAGTTTCCCCTTCCTGGGACAATGAATTCACGGTGTTCTTATTTCAATTTCCAGGAGTGTAGATGTTATTGTATGTCTGAACTTATTATACTGGCTTGTACACAATTGGGTGTTTTATCTTGTAAGGCTAGGAGCTTTCCATTATTACTATTTGCACGTCTTATGTAGATTTTAACTATGGATCTAATTCCGTATGTTGTATATCAGTATATGTTTTATTATCAGACGCTCAGTTTGCTACGTGAAGTAATTTTAAGTAATGAATGCGCACACTGCATTTTTAACTATTAAATTTACTGTATTGATTATTCATGTAATCTAGCTACAGAGGCCTCTTGTGGCCTCAGTTGTTTGTATAAGTACCAGAAGCATCCAGGTCATCACCAGCACTTACTCTCTACCTAGATGCACAATTCTGATGTTGAAACCTACATCAGAATATTTTATGGCATGTATGGTATTCATACTGTTAATCATGTAAACGTTTTTTAATTTTCATATGTGTCACCAGGCCTGTTATAGATTTTGCATCAACTAATTTTACTTCATTGCTTACACTACTGTTTTTTGTTTGTAACGGATCTGAAGGTGGCAGTAGCTGAAACCGGCAATAATGAATTGTAAAAATTTGTGTAACCAAGACGGACCTTTACAAATAAAGTGTCACAATATGATCAATGACTCATTTTCAGACTTTATGTCTTCCATTGATGAATGTTCAATGGCAAATAACAGCTAGTCGTACGGTTTGAAACGGCATGCCAGTGTGCCAGTGACGCTAACCACATCACTACGGTGATAGTACCGAAACAAGCTCCAGTAATTAAAATGGTGCATTAGCGGCCTATTTATAACCGCTTTTTGTTCCACTCTAAACGTACCATTCATAATTTTGATTCCTGGAAACGGAAACTAAACATCGGAACAGAAGAAATGAATTAACTTCTGTGTTGCGTCCGGCATTCGAACACGGCTCGCCTTGTTTGCTAGGCATAAATACTAACCATTACACCACTACAACACAATGGTCAACAGTGCTGCACGAAGTACTCAAGTCGATTGCCCTCCCCAACACAAACTTCAGGTCATATCTTCAGCTTATTTTTCCTTACATTATCGAGTCCCGGCCGCAGCACAAATTTTAATTCATTTCTCCTGCTTCGATCATTATCGTAGACGACGAAGAGACTTAAATGTCTCAGGGAAACATTTTATTATAAGATGTATAAGGAAAAAAATCTGATATAATTTATCGATAATTGTTTGTGTTGACTATCATCTTTGTTGCTTTCTTTGACAAGCTTTTCTAATAATCGACCAGACTTAGTATTGTTTCGACCGCATGGTCACATGTGAGACCTGTCATATACAGGGTGTTTCAAAAATGACCGGTATATTTGAAACGGCAATAAAATTTAAACGAACAGCGATAGAAATACACCGTTTGTTGCAATATGCTTGGGACAACAGTACATTTTCAGGCAGACAAACTTTAGAAATTACAGTAGTTACAATTTTCAACAACAGATGGCGCTGCAAGTGATGTGAAAGATATAGAAGACAACGAAGTCTGTGGGTGCGCCATTCTGTACGTCGTCTTTCTGCTGCAAACGTGTGCTGTTCACAACGTGCAAGTGTGCTGTAGACAACATGGTTTATTCCTTAGAACAGAGGATTTTTCTGGTGTTGGAATTCCACCGCTTAGAACACAGTGTTGTTGCAACAAGACGAAGTTTTCAACGGAGGTTTAATGTAACCAAAGGACCGAAAAGCGATACAGTAAAGGATCTGTTTGAAAAATTTCAACGGACTGGGAACGTGACGGATGAACGTGCTGGAAAGGTAGGGCGACCGCGTACGGCAACCACAGAGGGCAACGCGCAGCTAGTGCAGCAGGTGATCCAACAGCGGCCTCGGGTTTCCGTTCGCCGTGTTGCAGCTGCGGTCCAAATGACGCCAACGTCCACGTATCGTCTCATGCGCCAGAGTTTACACCTCTATCCATACAAAATTCAAACGCGGCAACCCCTCAGCGCCGCTACGATTGCTGCACGAGAGACATTCGCTAACGATATAGTGCACAGGATTGATGACGGCGATATGCATGTGGGCAGCATTTGGTTTACTGACGAAGCTTATTTTTACCTGGACGGCTTCGTCAATAAACAGAACTGGCGCATATGGGGAACCGAAAAGCCCCATGTTGCAGTCCCATCGTCCCTGCATCCTCAAAAAGTACTGGTCTGGGCCGCCATTTCTTCCAAAGGCATCATTGGCCCATTTTTCAGGTCCGAAACGATTACTGCATCACGCTATCTGGACATTCTTCGTCAATTTGTGGCGGTACAAACTGCCTTAGACGACACTGCGAACACCTCGTGGTTTATGCAAGATGGTGCCCGGCCACATCGCACGGCCGACGTCTTTAATTTCCTGAATGAATATTTCGATGATCGTGTGATTGCTTTGGGCTATCCGAAACATACAGGAGGCGGCGTGGATTGGCCTCCCTATTCGCCAGACATGAACCCCTGTGACTTCTTTCTGCGGGGACACTTGAAAGACCAGGTGTACCGCCAGAATCCAGAAACAATTGAACAGCTGAAACAGTACATCTCATCTGCATGTGAAGCCATTCCGCCAGACACGTTGTCAAAGGTTTCGGGTAATTTCATTCAGAGACTACGCATGGTGGATATGTGGAAAATATCGTACTATAGAGTTTCCCAGACCGCAGCGCCATCTGTTGTTGAAAATTGTAACTACTGTATTTTCGAAAGTTTGTCTGCCTGAAAATGTACTGTTGTCCCAAGCATATTGCAACAAACGGTGTATTTCTGTCGCTGCTCGTTTAGTTGTTATTGCCGTTTCAAATATACCGGTCATTTTTGAAACACCCTGTAGATCAACTGCAGGGAAGGTTCCCCAGCAACGAAGTGTAAGAATTGTAGTAATTTGCGGTCGTATATTAATTTATTCGTTCATTAATGTATTGACGCCGATAGTTTCGGAATGGTGGATTGTAATATATGTATTTACTTACATAGGTTATTTGATAACACTGACCCCCCCACTCGCCCTAACACATTACTAGTTGTTCGCGTCAGTAAATGAAGACTGAGTAACCTATGTTAGTAAATAGGTATCCTAGATGCTAGTGTTCACTATCTAGTTAAGTGAATATATCAAACTGCAGTGGCAGAAGATCGTTAAATTTTTTTTCTTGTGTTACTTTTTCATTTGCTCTATCGATATCATCATAATGTTAATCTCAGAACAACAACGTCAGTTTCTAACGTTATAAAATGTCATGTCTTTGTTACGTAAACATTGCGACGAACTACAATACTGCGTAGTACATGAAATTCTACATCTGTTGCGTTCGTCAGTAGTATACTTACGATTCCGGTTTCAGCGCCTGTCACTGAATCATAATTCTTCTCTGTTTAGGTACTACCTGGACCCAGGAAATGGTTTGGCTCATCGGTAACGACTGTGACTTCGACACAGCGAAGAAGAAGAGACTTAACGAGCGCGTGCCTTTCATCGAGTAAGTAGTTATCGGCCCTTGTAAATTGGAAAAATCTACGGTGTCCTTGATACATTACACTCAAATAGTTTCTAAGTTACTTCACGATAAAAACTAATGTAATACGTTTTACAACAGGCTTACGTCTATAGAAACAATTATGCTGAGGTTGCTTAGCTGATAACACTTCCAGAATTAACTCTTCCGCTTTACTTTATTTTATTAATTGACGCCATGTCGTAGGAAACAGAGATCTCTGTTCACGAACTGCACTTCGCGCCCCCGTACCTAAGGATGGTCTACAGTGCAGTATGGAAGCGATAGTCGATAGTAAACGAAATTATCCAGATGGTGCTTGCTAATTTATTATTCACCTTATTGATTTATTCATAACTAGTTTTATGGTTGAGGTGTTGTTATCATGTGCTCATACTTTTACAAGTGAGACGTAAGTTTATTATCTGTCATAAATAGGAGTAGCATATGTGAAGGCTACTCATAAACTAACTACCGACACCATTAAAAAAGAAATAATTGTTTAAATGAAAATATATTTTTATGTAATATGTTTTTTAAATCTGGATAAAAAGCAAAAAAATAATTTCTTCTAGCGCCATACAAATTCATAGCCCCATACAGCTAGCCATAACAATTTTTGCTTGTTAATTTTTAATGGCTATGACAATAGTTGGAAGACTTGTAATTCAAAACATGGAACGCATGCATTACATACTTCATACTTATTAGTTCACTTCCCAACTATTACTATTGCATGCGCTCCACGTTTTTCGTTATAAAACTTACAATTCCTGTCATAGTTGTTAAAATTTCGAAGCACAAATTTTCAGAACTATTTGTATGGGGTTAGAAATCTGTGTGGGGCTTAAATCAATTATTTGGAGCTTTTTAAGTCCGATTTAAAAACTTGTTAATTTAAAAATTTATTTAAATGATTTTTTTTTTGCTTTTTAGTATTGTGTGTGTGTGTGAAATTTCGCAACGACTTTTATTCTATTTTTTGTTTAACTACACACATAAACAATGTTTCGCTTCGCCTTGGTTCCGAGAGTTCCGGAACCTGTACAGAATACTGGAATAGAGTTCAACATAAACATCCTTTCCACCCTTTTTATTGCTCATGAAAACCACACATGACCTGTTGTACCACCATACAGCGAGACCTTAAGAGTGATGGTTCAGATTGCTGAACACACCGGTACCTCTAATACCTAGTAGCACGCCCTCAAGCGTTGATGAATGCCTGTATTCGTCGTGGCATCCTAGCCACAAGTTAATCAAGGCACTGTTGGTTCAGATTGTCCCACTCCTCAACGGCGATTCGGCGAATATCCCTCAGAATGGTTGGTGGGTCACGTCGTCCATAAACAGCCCTTTTCAACCAGCCCAGGAGTGTTCGACAGGGTTCATGTCTGGAGAACATGCTCGCCACTCTAGTCGAACGATGTCGATATCCTGATGTGCACGATGGGGGCAAGAATTATCGTCCATGAAGATGAACTCCTCCCCAATATGTTGCCGATATGGTTGTACTATCAGTCGGAGGATGGCAGTCACTTATCGTACAGCCGTTACGGCGCCTTCCATGACCACCAGCGGCGTACGTCGGCCCCACATAATGTCACCCCAAAACAGCAGGGAAACTCCACCTTGCGGCACTCGCTGTATAGTGTGTCTAAGGTCTTCAGCCTGACTGGGTTGTCTCCAAACACGTCTCTGACTATTGTCCGGTTGAAGGCATATGCGACACTCATCGGTGAAGAGAACGTTATGCCAATCCAGAGCGGTCCATTCGGAGTGTTGTTGGGCCCATCTCTACCGCGCTGCATGGTGTCGTGGTTGCAAAGATGGACCCCGCCATGGATGTCGGGAGTGGAGTTGCGCATCATGCAGCCTAATGTGCACAGTTTGAGTCGTAACACAACGCCCTGTGGTTGCACGAAAAGCATTATTCAACATCGTGGCGTTGCTATCAGGGTTCCTCCGAGACATAATCCGTAGGTAGCGGTAGTAGCCCTTGGGCGGCCCGAGCGAGGCATGTCATCGACAGTTCCTGTCTCTCTGTATCTCCTCCATGTGGGAACAACATCGCTTTGGTGCACTCGGAGACACCTGGACACTTCCCTTGTTGAGAACCCTTCATGGCACAAATTAACAATGCGGACGCGATTCGACCGCGGTATTGACCTTCGAGGTGTATATCTCCTTCCTGGTGGAATGACTGGAACTGATGGGTTGTCGGACCCCCTCCGTCTAATAGGAGCTGCTCATGCATTGTTGGTTTGCATCTTTGGACGGGTTTAGTGAATGTCAAAGGGACTGTGTCTGTGATATAATATCCACAGTCAACGTCTATCTTCAGAAGTTCTGGGAACTGGGGTGATGCAAAACTTTTTTTGATGTGTGTATTTATATATGTACTGTCTGTTTACCTGGAGCTCTGCCTGTGTAAGCATATGTCACACATATTGCATGCATCTCCTCTTCCCCTCTCTTTGTCCATCTCCTCTTCCCCCATTTCTGCTCAGGCATGCCTGTTCATTCACATACTGCCTTGAATGCATTGTATGGACCTATTGGTAGAATGAGTGTGAATCCACTGTTTGGAATGTTACCAGTTTCAGAGCTCCCATCTGCACCCATGTCTCGTCCCGGTTCCCAATCCTATTCACAAACTCGTCACCCCCTTCACTGTAGCACTAAAGGAATGCCAAGCCTAAGCCCTTTCCTTCAGTTTTGTGAAGATAGTTTAGGCGTCTTGGTACCCATTGTATACAAAAACTGTTCAGAAAGTTCGGAAATTGCGAAACGGCGTTTCGTACGCTCAGTTTCCGCAGACGTTCACCACCCACACCTGAATACCTTATTCACCAAATTGCATCATTAACATACGTGGAACGAGCCTTGAATTAATCTGCACCATTCACTCACCACATAAACATTCATAACGCCATCCCTGTACACATGCCACAACTGATGATGAATGTCGATGGTATTGACTCCTTCTGCATGCAGCAAGCACGTGGTACAAAGTATCTCGCAATAACTCCGTCCATTTTAGTTGCTACTTACACACAGACGAACGCTACGGAGAGCTGAATGACACATCAACTCAGAAGTAAACATTTTCAACCCCGCAAGCGACTTGAAGCTATAAGTATCTATTTTTAATTGACGATCGGAGATCAATTTACAAATAGCCATCGTATGCGTGACTCCCGCATATACCAGATAATAGACTGAAACCGTTTGTCTAATAAACGTGAACATGGTCTGTAGTAGGCTGTAATGTGATGTTTATATAATGGTGCGATTAGTTAATTAGGACTAAGTGTGATTGTCAAGGACATTTGTATGTCATTTTCAAATCTCTCGTAATTAAAATTAAGAAATAGTCATATTCCGTCATTTTACGAGAGTGACACCTTTTAAGACCGTATTCTGAACTTTGCTTTATGTATAGCAACATGATAACTTCAGTTTGAAAAGCATATAATCGCTGCCGCTCTGAACCCACGCTGAGCGAAGCTGCTCACTCCTTAGCATACTGGAATCGCTTCGGAAGGACGACGGTCCCAATTACTGACGGCCATCCAGATTTAGGTTTTCCATTATTTTGTAAAGTCTCTTAAGGCGAATGCTGGGATAGTTCCTATGAAAAGCTCATTAGCGATTTTCTTCCCCATCCTTTTCTAACCAGAGCTGGTGCTTCTCTCCGTTGTCAAAGGAGCATTTAACTCTAACCTGCCATCCTATGCTAATCCTATAAACGCAGACACAATCCAAACCCAGCAGTAGCGTCATTTTGTGAATATTCTCAGTGCCCATGATTTCCACCTCGCTGCTCACAGCCGGTGTGACACAAATACTAACCCTGGTGCCATTAGTGATTCTCTTAACTTCTAGAGACGCACCACAGTAGAAGTCAATAGAAGTAGATATAAATAGACCGCTAATGCACCATATTAATTACTGGCGCTGGTTTTGGTACTATCACCGTAGTGATGTGGTTAGCGTCACTGGCACACTGGCATGCCGTTTCAAACCTTACGACTAGGTGTTATTTGTTATTGAACATTCATCAATGGAAGACATAAAGACTGAAAATGAGTCACTGATCATATTGTGACACTTTATTTGTAAAGGTCCGTCTTGGTCACACAAATTTTTACAATTCATTATTGCCGGTTTCAGCTACTGCCACCTTCAGATCTGTTACAAACAAAAAACAGTAGTGTAAGCAATGAAGTAAAATTAGTTGATGCAAAATCTATAACAGGCCTGGTGACACATATGAAAATTAAAAAACGTTTACATGATTAACAGTATGAATACCATACGTGCCATAACATATTCTGATGTAGGTTTCAACATCAAAATTATGCATCTAGGTAGAGAGTAAGTGCTGGTGATGACCTGGATGCTTCTGGTACTTATACAAACAACTGAGGCCACAAGAGGCCTCTGTAGCTAGATTACATGAATAATCAATACAGTAAATTTAATAGTTAAAATGCAGTGTGCGCAGTCATTACTTAAAATTACTTCACGTAGCAAACTGAGCGTCTGATAATAAAACATATACTGATATACAACATATGGAATTAGATCCATACTTGAAATCTACATAAGACGTGCAAATAGTAATAATGGAAAGCTCCTAGCCTTACAAAATAAAACACCCAACTGGGAGTGAACAGCTATCTGTCCATCTCCAGATATCGTACGATTTAGCAAACCAGATCCCGTTATCCACCCTGACAAATCCAGCACTACTCCTGCCCAGACTGGAATACATATCATACACAAATCCATACCCTAATCGGCGACCACGATTCCCATCTCCAGAGTCCTGAGGACATCCAGCAAGATGCTGAATCCATACTACACATCATCGCAAATGCAACTGCCAACCTTATACTGCTTCGAACTGTCGATTATGACCATCCAGCTCCTCCTTATGCGCTGTTGCTCTACTCCAAGAACCCCATCGTCTTTGCATAAAATTTTGTCATAGTTGTGACTGAGACGCGTTTAGGCGCCGCCGACACCTCCAGCGATATGTTCACTGTTGTTTACCAGGTAAACGACGTTTGGACTTGCACATGATATGCAATATGTTAAACGAAACATCTGCAAACTCTACGAAGTACTGGAAAGCTTTCCATAGACTTTCGGGTTAAAAGACCATTCCCACATATCCACACTAAAGCTAACTACTTCGCCTCCTAACTGCAATACATTTTCGTCATTGCCCATGAGCCCAACTGTGATAATTCGACGGTCGCCTGTGACCATGAAGGTACAACCATAGTCGTATACGAAACGCCTTTGACAGAATACAGCACCCTGAACTTCTATTCAAGCTACAAACCTATACATACCCACTTGACTAAGTCTACGTTATAGCATGCTTCCTTCATCAGTCCTATACATGTTACTATGAAACACGCCAGCATCCGCATGTCTCACCCCACAGTAAGTGTGCCTCAAGGAACCGTCCAGTCCCTTCCCCTTCACATCCTCCACATCGTACAAACTCCCAAACCTACTCCCCTCCCGCCCCTTCACCTATCTCCTGCAACGTTTTGACAGCACTGCTTGCCTATCCGCTACACCCTCCAACTATCTCATTCGTTCCTCCAACGACACAAGCTTCTCCTGGTTGAGTGGTGTAACTCATGGAAATTTCCAGTAAATCTGCAGAAAAGCCAAGCCAATACCTTTGCTGGAACCGCTCTACGTTTCCGTCATCCATATTTTCAACTGTTCATCTGCAACCAACTCAGTAAAAAGATTCTGTCTGGGTAGAAAACTCACATAGAGGGCATTCCAATACCAAGCCCGAATACGACTGAAGCTACTAATAGGACTCACCTATATATCTCTCTTATGTCCCATCCAATCTTATGACGATGTGTTTACATGTAAACTGAACCAACGAATGAAAATTTATACCAAGGCTGTGATTCCAAACTGGGTCTCCTGGTCACCTGACAAATGCAATGCAATGCAATCCTGGCACAGTGGCTTTGCACAACTGCATGAACTCCCCTAGCAAGCCTCCCTCCTCAGCCCAATTCCCAGTTGCGCGTCAGCCCACTTGGTACTCCCCCTAAACTCGAATATCATTACAGAGGCTCTCCAACTCTAATGGACTAGAACCTCATCATCGAAAGAAATCGAGGATCCTGCCTGAAATCCAGGACGGGTACTTTAACCAAATGAAAGTAAATGGTTCCAGAGTCCTTTCCAAGACTCAAACATATGTGATGTGTGTACGTAGACTGAAACGACAAATTACCATTGCCTATTGGATCAGGGTTCCGAAACTTTTCCTGTCACGGAACACTGAGAGTCCTGGTACTCGTGTGGAATATCTTGTTTATTTTTGGAGTTAATAAAATAAATAAAAAAAATTATAAGATGAGAAACTTCCATTGTTCAATGATTACTAAGTATTACGTCTTAGCTAATAACAGAGAAATCATGATACAGTTATAAAAAATAAGAAAAAACTCCGAGAAAACAACATTTTTCCCGGGACACTCATTCACTTCCCGCAGAACACCAGTTTAAAAATCGCAAATTTAAAAAAGCAAGAATATTGTGGGCAAAAATGAACTGCAACTTGCACTATAAACTGAAATCATAATTTTTAAAATTGTGCACAAATACTGAAAGATGCCAACTGAGCTCGACATGCTGCTTAGCTGTCGCAGTGGCCCGCATCTGCTGGACTGACCAAGAGGCATTCGCTCCCTATGGACTCAGATACTATAACGAATCTTCAGGCAATGGAATAACGATATGGACTAGGTGGTCATAGTGCAGTAGGGCGACAAAATTAATGGGTTATCTCATAATATAGTGCCAGACCTTTTGCCCAGCGTAGTGCCTCAACAAGTCTTTGGAACCCCCTGCAGAAATACAGATCCACGCTGCCTCTATAACCGTTTATAATTACGAAAGAGTTGCCAGTACAAGATTTCGACCAGACCATCGGTTTTCAGTCGTCTAGGCTCAATCCGATATGGTCACGAGTCCAGGGCAGGGTCTGCAGACGATGTCGTGCTGTTAGCAATGGCACACACGTCGATCGTCTGCTGCCATAGCCTATTAACGCCAAATTTCGCCGCGCTGTCCTAATGGATGCATTCGTCGTACGTCCCACATTGGAAGAGGAGGAGATTAACGTTTAACGTCCCGTCGACAACGAGGTCATTAGAGACGGAGCACAAGCTCCGATTAGGGAAGAAGGGGGAAGGAAACTGGCCGTGCCCTTTCAAAGGAACCATCCTTGCATTTGCCTGAAACAATTTAGGGAAATCACAGAAAACCTGAATTAGAGTGGCTGGAGACGGGTTTCAACCGTCGTCCTCCCGAATGCGAGTCCAGTGTGCTAACCACTGCGCTTCCTCGCTCGGTTAAATCGTCCCACATTGATTTCTACTGTTGTTTATGCGGTGTTGGTTTGTTAACACAGACACGTTTTTGCAAACGCCTCTGTTCTCGGTCGTTAAGTGAAGGCCGTCGGCCACTGAGTTGTCCGCGGTAAGAGGTAACGCCTGAAATTTGGTATTCTGGCACACTGTGGATCTCGGAATATTGAACTCTCAAACGATTTACGAAACGGGATGTCCCGTCTACCATTCCGCTTTCAAATTCCGTTATTTCCCGTCGTGCTGTCATAATCACGTCGGAAAACTTTTCACGCTAATCTCCTGAATACAAATGACAGCCCCGCCAGTGCACTGCTTTTTTATACCTCATGTACGCGGTAGTACCGCTATTGTATACGTACCTGTACATGTGTCATCTCAGTGTAAGTGAATCCTGGGTGTTGGTTCTTTCAAAAAGCATTAGGTAAATGATAAAAAGGGGTCGTTTAAATACTGAAATCAAATATTAGTCCAAATCTATTTCAATATTCTCTCTGCGTACATGCAAGAACGTGAACCAAAGACAAAACATTGTCGTGATCGATCAGAAACAAAGAAAGCGAAACTTAACATTTAGAAGCATTTAACAATATAACAGAGATGATTAACTGACTTGGCAAAGTCCGCGAGGAGTAGAGCAAATGGGAGTGTTCGTCATGTCCCAAATCATTCATGGAAAACAGGAACTTGGTGAACACCTAGTGGTTGCAAAAGCGTTTCAGAAGGGTGTATGACAACTACCTGCAAATAACATAAATAGCCTGGTCATTGATGGGCCTGCGATCAATTAAACTACGAATAGATTAGAGAACGTAAACCCGCGAGATAGTTAGCAAATCTCACTTCCCGATTCCGATGCTGTAATCACTCACCGTAATTCGCCGTTGTCAGAATAAAAGACGAAGTCTTCTTATCCGCAGCCGAACGCCGATTGTTCTCTCCCGAAGCCGAAGGCTGAGTGTTTATAGATAAGAATCTTATATTCCGCAACAGAAGACTTAGTGTTTTCAAGAGCAAACTGTTCTCTTTCTGCTCTACATAAGTTCACAAAAAACAGCTCTGCAAATCAGACGGCTTCTCCAAAAGTGGTCCAGTGGCATCATTTTAAGCAAACTGACAGACTTCTCTCCTAGTAAAAGTTTTACACGCTATCCAATCGTCTTTCTACCCACATAAACAATTTCTGAAGAGATTCGGTGTCAAATCCCCACTCACTGAGATTGTTAATCCTTCGGCCGATCTGCTATTAACGAGGCCATAAATTGTCAGATGTTTTCTTATAAAATCAGCCGTTAAACCTGTTTCGTCCCGTTTATTCTAACAGAGGCCATTCGCACCACATGCTGTGGCCCTCAGGTGTCGGCATGTCGTCCAAAACAAAGAGAGGAAAAGGTTCTCAAGAAATACACTCATGTCCCTTCTCTCAACAAACAACGGATATCGCTATCTTCTGATTGGCTCTGCTTGTAAAAAATTATTCTGCAGTGCTTCGGGCTTTCTCCTCGGTTCATTATACTAGTATTCTAATTAGAGTCGGGGACACCACGTGGTGTCTTTGTGACGTTTATATAAATTTTCGGTGCCTACAGTGTCGCGTCTTTCAGTGTCACACAAATTTTTATTTTTAAAGGGGATCACTTAAGACTATTTCCATGAGTTCGCCCCTCAAATTTCTCCCTCATATCACAAAATTGTCGTCTGATATAGTACAAACTGAAAAAAATAAATTCCTTTTAAAGCACAGTTTCGTATATAATTTATATTCAAAACCTTACACCTGTGTCACAGAACAAATCCTATATCGACAATACTTTACACAAGTTTAAGGGAAGAAATGTTTCCGATAATTATTATTACAGTATTTAAAGAACATCAAAATATGAACAGACTGAAATGAACAAACATTACATGAGACTATGTTAATCAATTTAACTGTAAAAAGCTAAGGAGCATATTATTAGCAAAATGAGAAATATGCAAAAGTGAAATGCCAAAATGAGCACTTCTCAATTGGGAGTAAATCAAAACAATCAGAATGGCTGAAAGAGAGCACAATAACATGAGCCATCAACGAATAAGAGCTAAGCAACTAAGCAAATAAGAGAATAGGCAAAAATGAGATGCCAACAAAATGAGAGCTGGCCGAATTCCGTCGGCGGCTCCTCGCGGCCCGTACGCAAGTTGTGCGATTGCTGTCGCAGGACGACCATAATCTATGATGTTACATGGCCCCCAATGTGGAAGGCGGTTAATTTATTAAATGCCTGACACATTTTGTCAGTTTACAGCGATCGCAAAATTTTACTTTAAATTTTCAAATTACTATCCATGTTTCTACCACCTTTACATTCAGTGGTTCACAAAATGATAATTGATTATCACATACATTGATATAAATACAAAACATTTTAGTCATATTTCAAAATTATGACGACAGTAATACAAAACATTTTATTATATATTCTTCTACATCTATTGAATAGAAGGTATTGTACAATATTTCAGTTGATGCTTTGGTGTAAATATTTAATTATTTTACAGGTTTTATTTTACTACGAAAGCTGCAATGATTGACAGGCATTTTCACTGTTTGAAAATTCATTGTATGTATATTGTGACATTTATGGGACATGGAAACGTCTGGAAATCGTTTATGTAGATGAAATTTTTCTGTAGTGTACTTTGTTAACTTCGAAGGTACTACTTCAAAAATGTGTATAGAAATATATAGCACACACACATGTATCTATCCAACCTTTTGCATCGATAAGTTATTTTTCAAAAAGAATATATGTCAGGTTGGCTCAAAAGACCCCAAATTATCCGAGTCCTTCGAGTAATGATGTTCAACAGACATACATTTCAATTATATAAGGTAACATTTCTATATCCTTATCCTTTCCAATTTACTGTCTATTGACATAGTTTGAGTGTGGTTGAAGAAGTAGTCCAATATCACCTAGAAATTTTGAATATTGCCCTTTTTGTTAAGGTCCTCAGGTCAAGCAATAGTGTATCACTCATTGTTGATAGGGCACATCGTTTACCTGTCCTATGACTAAGGTATTTTCTTTTGTTTAGACATAAAAACTATTTTTGCATTTTATGTACATTATACATATTTCCTTGTTTCTTTGCCCTTTTTGGACTTATCACTACTCAGAATGTAAGTACCACTAATTATAGGCGCTACGAATTACGTGTGACTGTTATCGTGTTGTTTTGCTTCTCTTCACAAAAATTTAAACTATAGACTACAGTCAACATCGTTCTTGTAGTCACGTTTATATTCACACGACTCTGTTTTTTTTTTTTTTTTTTTTGCACTTCATTTCTAGTCTCAAACGATATATATACAAAATAGTACATATTCATATCTATTAAAAGAAAAAAAAGAGAAAAGTATCCCTGAATGAGTGCAAGTAACTTATCTTTCGTGGATTACAAGTTGGAAGGACTTGAATCAAAAAATGGCTCAAATGGCTCTGGGCACTATGGGACTTAACATCTATGGTCATCAGTCCCCTAGAACTACTTAAACGTAACTAACCCAAGGACATCTCACAACACCCAGTCATCACGAGGCAGAGAAAATCCCTGATCCCGCCGGGAATCGAACCTGGGAACCCGGGCGCGGAAGCGAGAACGCTACCGCACGACCACGAGCTGCGGACGGACTTGAATATTCTGAGTCTTTTCTTGTATTGATGTGCATTTCAAAATTCTATCTCTAATTTGGCTTGTATTTTCAAACTTCTACTTCTCCCTCCAATCGCTCCCAAAACCTTACTATTGCTAACAGGCAATATTGGTACCCGTTTTGCTTTAGTGATCTGTCTAAATAAGTCCATAGAAATCACATTAATTTCAGATCCAGTATCAAATATTGCGTTCACTGAAATACCTTCGATTAATATTTTAAGGGCAGGTTTTAGAACTGCCGGATGATTGGTGTTGTATTTAGTGTCCTCGTTATACAATTCATTTCTCATGTCAGTGCCATCATTGTACCTTAACATTTTTAAACTTAAATCAGAATCGTCCCTATCTCGCCCACCCGCCAGCACTTCGGGACTTAATGCGGTGGTAATTTGTTTCCCGCTGGCTGAGAAATCGGCCGCATTTCGGTATCATTTTTTTATCGATTACTATTGGTGGTGGATGCTGTCGCCAATTTTGATTTATCGGGTTTTGTGTCTGGGTATTCTGTCTCCCTTGATTTCTGTTTTGTGTCGTTTCGTTATTATTGTAGTATCCTGGAGTGAACCTACGTTCCTGCCTCCTATCCGCAGCGCCTCGTTCCCACCGGCCTGTTCTACCGTAGCCATACGCGTTGTTCTTGTCTTGGCTTTGGTACGCCGAGCTGGGTTCTCTGCCAGCCGGCTCGCGATGCCGAATATTTCCATTCCTCCACGACTGTCTGTGATTTACAGATTTTGCCCGCACATCCTCCTGCATCAAATCAATTGCATCTAGGATGGGCATAAACTCGTCAATGTTTGCGTCTGGGGCGTGAATTAATTTTTCGCGTATATCAATAGGCATATTACTCTTAAGAATGCGCAACAAATCTTTATGCGAAATTGGCTCGTCCCAGTATATCGTTTTACTCAGATACTTCTCGAAATTCTTTCGGAGCGTTCCTTTGCTATATCTTAACTGTTCGGGGTTCAATACAGCCTCACGAAGTCGTTGCTGTACCCCTAAAGACCAATATTTCGCGAGAAACCTTTTTTCAAACTCGTCATATCTGGAACATTTTTCAATGACTTCAGTGGCCCACAAGGCCACATCATTTAACATGAATCCACTTACGTAGCGCATCTTTTGTAATTCCGTCCATTTTGTGGGTAACAAGCTACGAAAAGAACGAATAGATACTACTGGATGCACCCCACTCATGTCAGGTGAGAATGACTGACCCCTCCTCTGTTTGATAATGCTTTCCTCCGTAATGACATTTACATAAGGTGTCGTAGCCCCCGGTAATGAATATGATTCCTGATCCCGAGTTACCTCAGAATTTACTTCGGTGGCTTACCCCCGCTTTTGTGTACTAGCATCTACTACGTTCTCTCCACGTGTCGGTGTTGAAACATCACTCTTGACTACCTCTTTAATATCGGTAAGCCCATTGCTAAATATGTTTAATTGCTCATTTACTCCCCTTCGCCACTGAGATAATTCGTGAGTAATTTGCATTTTTACTTCAGAAATCTGAGCAGTTGGGTCTATCGATTGTCTTTCTTGTTCTTTTGAAATGGAATTTACGGCTTCCTTTACCCGAGAATCTATTTCTACAGATATTTCCGTATGCATTAATGACAATTCGTCGAGTGTCATAGACAACTGATTTACTCTGACCTCGAGAGCGCCTTGATTTCCTTTTAACTGTTTTACATCTGAATTTAAATCTCTGACCGCGTCCTCGTGTTCACGTCTGAGATTTATTATTTCTTGAGCCATTTGTGTTTGATTTTGAGAAATTTGCCCTAACTTACGAGACATTTCGCCTACTTGTGCCGACACTGATTCCTGACTTTTATGTATGTCATCTACTCGTATCGACAGGGCTTCCTGATTTTTATTCACTCACCTACTTGAAGAAATATAGCGGAGATTGTACTCGTCATGATTCGTAATTGCTTTTGTATACTGGGAAGATTTTCAGCAGCTAATTCCTCAGTCTCACTAGTCTCCAATTGTACTGCACCTACTTCCTTTAAATCCATGATTACACACGTCAATTTCAAATCTTATGCTAGTCGTCACACGAAATACGGATAAATATTCAGGGACACATGTCCCTCACGCTTACGCGATGGCCTGTTTTGATTACACTTGGCCGTGGTTCCAGTTATCTACAGCACTACCCGCTACGCTACGTACCGTAGGAAAGGAAAATTGTTCACTAAGTATCGGTTGGAAACTACTCACTACACTTGGGTGTTCTACAGGACAAAATAAATTATGTTGCTCATCAAATACCTCGTTTAACCAGCTGAACCGTTGATTTTGAAGAATCCATTTATAATTACAATTGCTCATTCACTCGTTTACATGAAAAAGAAAACAGACATAGATTATCAGAATGCCAGTTTTTATCAGAAAAATAGAAATATAGATATAACTCCTATTTTGATGAATAAATTGGGAACTTACTATAGAAATAGGCTTAAGCGAAATCCCTCCGGTGCCTCCAGTGTGACATATATATATATAAATTTTCGGTGCCTACAGTGTCACGTTGAAACCTTCCCGTCTCCTCTATACCTCTTGTGTTATTGATAACCTTCCCTTTTACAACAAATTATGTAACCTTTTCTTAGGATTTCTATCTCTTGCTTAATAATAACAAATGAAATCTTCCCTTTGAAATTTATTCTCTTTCTCTATCTTCGCATACAAATTTAATTGCTGCTTATTAAAAGTGATTTTATGATTATTTCGACGAAACATAGAATGTGTCGTCGTCGTGGCCCTCAGTCGTTATCTGCAATAACACAAAACTCTTCCTTGCCTTTTTTACTGTTAGTGGATCGCCATCTGACTGCTACATCGAACTGCGACATAAATATACTTACTCTGTTTTACTATACTCTATTAGCTGCTGGTGGGCTTTCATAATAAGTGGCTGTATTTATTACCAAAGCTGACGTTATTCTTTAATAGCAAAGCTGATGTTATTCTATAATTAATTTGACTGAAATTACGTAATTCATAGTTAAACTTTTTCTTGACAACAATAAAATTTTGCAAAGTTTTACGTTGATGGTTTTTGGGATGGATTATAATTAGAAATGCAATATTGCTGGCAAAAGTTAATTATATTCTGAATGAAATGATTTTACGAACGTTCAAATGGGACTTACTTTTTACAATAATCTTACAACTAGCAATGCGCAAACATACCTTCTGTAGTCTTGAGTTTCTCAAAAACTTAATTCAGTAATATAGTTCCTTTTATTATAATAGTTAGCTGATGTCTCTGTACGTCCGTTTATAATCTCTTGTAATTCATAGCTAGTGGCTGGCAGGCACAACGCTCCTCTCAACCTCTCGCTTCAGACCTGCTACCGACTCACTTCACTTCTTGCTTACTACTGACTTCCTGCGAACGGTAAGGTGCGGTTTCTCCTGCCAACAATGCTTTCTGGTGCAGACAATCCCTGCTACCATTACAAAATGTATCACTGCGCGGTCTTTCCCACTCTTTTCTTAAAATGTATCCATACGTGGTCTCTCCCACCCTTTTTAAAGTTATATCAATTTGCGGTCTCTCTTGTCAACAATACTTTGGTGCAGACATTCCTTGCTACCACAATTATTTTCAACATGACAAATGTTAATTATTCCTACTTAATCCTATTAATAAAATATCAACATCTTTCATAAACTGTGGTTTGACAATAAACAATAGAAATATACACGTCTTACATATCCCTGCTACCACAATTATTTCCAACACGACAAATATTAATTATTCCTACTTAATTATATTAATAAAATATAAACATCTTTCAGAAATTGTGGTTTGACAATAAACAATAGAAATATACACGTCTTACAACGTCTTTCAGTCTCACACAAATTTTTATTTTTAAAGGGGATCACTTAAGACTATTTCCATGAGTTCGCCCCTCAAATTTCTCCCTCATATCACAAAATTTTCGTCTGATATAGTACAAACTGAAAAAATAAATTCCTTTTAAAGCACAGTTTCTTATATAATTTATATCCAAAACCTTACACCTGTGTCACAGAACAACTCCTACATCGACAATACTTTACACAAGTTTAAGGGAAGAAATTTTTCCGATAATTATTATTACAGTATTTAAAGAACATCAAAATATGAACACGCTGAAATGAACAAACATTACATGAGACTATGTTAATCAATTTAACTGTACAAAGCTAAGGAGCATATTATTAGCAAAATGAGAAATGTGCAAAAGTGAAATGCCAAAACGAGCATTTGTCAATTGGGAGTAAATCAGAACAATCAGAATGGCTGAAATAGAGCACAATAACATGAGCCATAAACGAGTAAGAGCTAAGCAACTGAGCAAATAAGAGAATAGGCAAAAATGAGATGCCAACAAAATGAGAGCTGGCCGAACTCCGTCGACACTTATATAGGGTTGCGCTCGTGGCGGCTCCTTGCGGCCCGTACGCAACACGCGCGCCTGCAATTGCAATGACCGCGCGGCTGCTACGGTCGCAGGTTCGAACCCTGCCTCGGGCATGGATGTGTGTGATGTCCTTAGGTTAGTTAGGTTTAAGTAGTTCTAAGTTCTAGGGGACTGATGACCACAGATGTTAAGTCCCATAGTGCTCAGAGCCATTTTTTTTTCAATTGCAATGCACTCTTAGCGCTCGCGGCGTCGTCTAGCGGCCCGTACGCAAGTTGTGCGATTGCTGTCGCAGGTCGATCCTTCATCTATGATGTTACATCGTCCGGCGCTTGCGTAATTACGCACCTGCCTTGCTTGACAATGGCCCAGGCCATAGCTGACTACCTGGCCGCCCATCGCACCAGACACTCCTCCTCAGCCACTGCTAGATATTCAGACGAAGTGAAAGTAGATGTCTCGAGACTTTGCCCAGTTCTTGCCGTGTATAATGGATTCTCTCGGTCACACCAGTGCCCTGCTGACTCTCAGTTTAATTCTCTTGGCGGTCGCAGAGTCTGTATAATGAGTAAACTTGGCAGACTTGGCGTAACTTTTAGAAAGCCGGACCACGCTCTCCAGGGTGCCTTCGGGGGCTCGGAACTAGTGGCCTCCCTTCTCCATCCCTCCCCCCCCCCCCTCGATCCTCTTACTGCGGCTCATCAAGACACAGCTAACTCACAGAGATACGGGCGTGCAAGCTACTACACAAGATACAGCCAATTTTTAGGATAGGGGTTGATGACTCGATCCTTGCCATAACTGATGTTACACATAATTAGCATTAAACTTTTTTTATCGGTTAAAATGTGAACTCTGTCTGGGATAAATCAAATTAACCGTAGTAAAATATGAGACGAGTCAGTCCACCATTGAACAGAAGCATTTGACAGTATTTTTAAATGTTCAATTCATCCATTTTTATATGTTTTAAAAACTAATTACGTATTATCTTGGTCAGAAGAGCAGTTCTATCCGCAGCAAGCTCACATCTTAACGGGGAAATGAAATGAGAACAAAGAAAAAATTTATTTTTGACAGTATTTAGCTAACAGAGTCCACCAGACGATCCTGAAGAGCATCTCAGCAGTGGAGTGGAAACGTCTACTGTGGAAAAGAAATTTGATGAAGAACATGACGCCGTCTAACGCCCTAGGACATGAACATTTCATTATCAGTGACAACAGCCATCAAAGCCTACAGACATGCAAAGAATAAGGGACCATAATTTCAATACTTAAAGAAACTAGACGTCATTTCAATCATATTAATAAACATGACGCCACTCCCACTTCTCAACGCTGACTTCGAGATAATAAACAAAGCTATTGCATGCCGTTTGTCCACAGTTCCTGGAAAATCAATATCGTAAATACTGACTGACTATAGAGAAATAATATGTTTAGTTAAGTGACAGCAGCGAAAACGTAGAATTAATTACCTTGGAGCTAGCCCTAGCGTTCTTTCAGATAAGTCATTGTTACTTGTTGAAAACAATGAGGAAGAAGGGTTTAACTCAAGAATTTTGAGAAATTAATACCAATGTGAGCTCAAGCGTGATGATCAATGGCAGAAACAGATTTCAATTGGCACGATCTGTAAGAGAAGGTAGCCCTTATCAATGGTGCCATGTATTATCGCTGTGGAACATGTTTTTTAATTAGAAAAAGAACTCTTAGGGGCAGACAGATTGTATACAGCGAGCTTGCTGACGACATGGGTCTTATCATGAAAGCAGATCAAATAAAACAATTGAAAGAGATCACCAAAATATTTTCCCCATATTCTGAAGAAGAATGAAACGAAATACAAAACTTTTGGACGGGAAACTGCAACAAATTTCTATCACAGCACAAGATAAAAGTGGTAAAAAAGGTCAAATAGTGAGGAATATAATTCAACAAAGGCTATTATAGTACCGATTAAAGTGAAAATTCTTATACGGAAAGTATAAGTACTGCTTTGGAAAAAAAACGGATGTAGAGATTAGGACCACATACAGAAAGATAATGTTCCGACTTATACATTCCAACGAAAGCATATTACTTGTCCAGTATACTGCCATCAGTGCCGAAAACCAGCAATGGGATCAGGACAGCAGTGTGTTAATTTCTGCGAAGGGGAAAAATTTTTAGGATCAGGCTAAACACATCAGTCTTCCAAGGAGGAACAGAAGTTATTGTTGTGGTAGTCTTCAGACGGAAGACTGGTTTGATGCAGCTCTCCATGCTACTCTATCCTGTGCAGGTCCCTCATATCGGAATAAGTAAAGTAACCTTCATCCATCTGAACAACCTCACTGTATTCATTTCTCGATCTACCTCTACAGTTTTTAATCCCCATGTATCCCTCCAACACTAAATGGATGATTTCTTTATTCTCAAAATATGCTCTATCAACCCACCCCTTCCCCTAGTTAAATTGTGCCAAAAATTTATTTTCTTCTCTTAGTACCTCCTCATTAGTTACTCGATCTACCCATCTAAACTTTAGCACTCTTCTGTAGCAAACCGTTTCAAAGGTTTCTCTTCTCTTCCTGTCTGAAGTGCTTATCGTCCATGTTTCACTAGCATACTAGGCTACACTCCAGGCAAAACATCAAAGAAGACTAACACATAAATTTATATTCGATGTTAAACAGTTTCTTTTCTTCAGAAGGGCGCTCTTATCACTGTCAGTATACATCATCTGTACTTCGTTCTTCATTATTTATTTTATTGCCCAAATAACAGAACTCATCTACAGCTCCAAGTGTCTCATTTACTAATCTAATTCCCTCAGCATTACCCGATTTGATATGACTACATTACATTATCGTTGTTGTGCTTTTGTTGATGTTCATCTTATGTCCTCCTTTCAAAACATGTCAATTCCGTTCAAGTACTCTTCCAAGTCTTTTGATTCCTTTCATCTGAATACCTCAATGTCTTTATCTCTTACCCCTTTCCTTTGGTTTCCTTTAATATTTGGTCAACTTGTAGAACAAATAACAACGGAGCAGGCTGCAACCATGTTTCGCCTCCCTCTCTATCACTGCTTCACTTTCATGCCATTTGACTCTTATAACCGCCGTCTTATTTCTGTAAAAGTTATAAATAACTTTTTGCTACCAGTATTTTACCCCTGTTGCCTTCAGAATTTCAGAGTATGTATTCCAGTCAACAATGTCAACAGCTTTCTCTAATCTACAAATGTTGTAAACATAGGTTTACTTTTCTTCAGTCTATCTTGTAAAATAAGTCGTAGGTTCTATATTAACTCGCACTTTCCTACATTGATTTCACCGAGCTCAACTTCTACCTATTTTTCCGTTCTTCTACAAATAATTCCAGTCAGTATACTGCAGCCACCAATTATTAAACTTATGGTTCGGTAACGGTCACATCTGTCAGCACCTGCTTTCTTTGGAAATGGAATTATTACATTCTTCTTGAAGTCTGAGAGCATTTCGCCCGTCTCAAAAATTTTGCAGCCCTAGTGGAATAGCGTCATGGTTGGCTCTTACAAGGATATCAGTAGTTCTGGTAGAATGTAGTCGACTCCGGTGGCCTTGTTACGACTTAGGTCTTTCAGTGCCCTGTTAAATTCTTCTCGCAGTATCATATCTCCCATCTCATCTTCATCTACTTCCTCATACATTTCTATAATATTGTCTTCAAGTTCGTTTTATTTCTGTAGTGCCACTATACGTTCCTTGAGCGTTTCAGTTTTCCCTTCTTTGCTTACTACTTGTGTTCCATCTCTGAGCTATTGGTATTCATTCAGCTGTTTCTCTTTCCTCCAAAGGGCTCCTCAATTTTCCTACAGGGGCGTGTCTGTCTTTGCCCTGGTTTTTCTGGCTTCTACAGCTTCATTTGCTCCATTTTAATATCCTCTCGTTTCATCAGTTACATTCAATATCTTCTTCGATATCGAAGGATTTTTACTGGACCTTGTGTTTCTACGTATTTCATCCTGTGCTGCCTTCACTATTTCTTCTCTCAAAGCTGCCCACTGGTCTTCTACTGTATTCTTTTCCCGTGTTTCAGTAAATTTTTGCCAAATGCTCTCTCTGAAACTCAACAACCTCTGATTCTTTCAATTTAACCACGTCCCATCTCCTTAATTTTCTACCTATTTGCAGTTTCTTCAGTTTCAGTCTACAGTTCATAACCAATTCGGACTGTTTTAGTTTTATTTCTAGACCATACCCTCGTAGACATATTATAGAATCAGGTATATCTTCTGAAGAAGGTTCAATTACTTTGCACGTCAACAGCATGTTAAGTTATTTGAGATACGTTCAGAAAATTTGACGGTCTATGCAATTAAAGCAGCAAGATCTGGAGGTCTGAGACGGGACTCCCTGCTCAGCTACCGCGGTTACTTGAACAACATAAACTGCTGACACCAGCGTATTATGATACATTGACTACAGTTACTTGAAAGAGGTGGACAAAACAAGAAACTACATCGCAGATGAGACCTGGAGGGCCCTGATGCGTCAGCAACACGTTAATAAAACCGAGACCAAATGACAAAAAGCTGAATGAAATAAGCGGGTGTGTCACATACCTATGTTAGAAGTATATTGTATAAGTCAATAAATTACTTGATACCAACAAATTCCAAACTGTAAGTCTATGTTACACCGCCAATTGTTCGGACTAATCAATGAGGACATGAAAGAACATTAAATCATTTCCAACACATCTGCAGAAATATGGAACTGGATAAAAGGTGGCTATGTTGTTGTCTTCAGTCCGAAGACTTGCTTGACACTGGTCTTTCCTGTGGAAGTCTCACCATCTATGCGTAACTGCAACCTACACCCTTCTGAAAATGCTTACTTTACCCAATCGTTGGTCCCCTTCTACAGTTTACAACCTCCCCTCCTCTCCTCACCAATTCCTCCCGTTACCAAACTGGCGATTCCTTCACGCCAAAATGTATGCTATATACCGAGCTCCTAGTCACTGTATTTTTCCTCCCCATTATAGTTCACTACGCTGTCATTAGTTATTCAATGTAATCTGTAGCATCACGTTTCAAAAGGTGCTACACTCTTCTTGTCTTAACAGTTTATAATCTGTGTTTCACTTCCGTACAAATACCTTCAGAAAAGACTTCTTGAATCAAAATTTATATTCGATGTTAGCAAACTTCACTCTTTCAGAAACGCTTTTCCTACTATTGCCAGTCTCCATTTAATATCTTCTCCAACCAAGACAACAGGACTCGTATACTATACAGGGTGGACCATTGATGGTGACCGGGCCAAATATCTCGTGAAATAAGCGTCAAACGAAAAAACTACAAAGGACGAAACTCGTCTAGCTTGAAGGGGGAAACCAGATGGCGCTATGGTTGGCCAATTAGATAGCGCTGCCATAGGTCGAACGGATATCAACTGCGTTTTTTAAAATAGGAACCCCCATTTTTTGTTACATATTCGTGTAGTACGTAAAGAAATATGAATGTTTTAGTTCTTGTAGTTTTTTCGTTTGATGCGTATTTCGTGAGATATTTGGCCCGGTCACTATCAATGGACTACTGGAGGGTCTTAGAGGGACCTTTTGTCATTTCATTCACGCATGTGGAAACAGGAGGGCTGAAACTGCATAAGCATCCTTTGGTGCATCAGATCACGTTGAAACTTCGTCGAATGGCTTTTAACGGTTCCTAATGGTTCCAACCCAGACACGAGAGCAAAAACTGTGGTCGCGCTGCACTCCAAAAGGGGCGCGGTCACGTTCAATGGAGATCCAGACCCAACGTGTCCTTAAAGAAGGGTTGGGAAGTCCTCCGGTGTCAGCAGTGTAGCAGTGTCAAGCAGTGTAGCAGTGTCAAATGTTGTCAAGAATGTTGTCCCTTCTGTGAACAATCGTTGTCGACCGCGAAATATGTGGGGATCAACGCCCCAATGCAAAGGGTGTTTTCATCGGCGTCTTTTATGCCACTACTTGAGGCCTATTCCTGTCCATTCTGAGCGGCAGTGTGACTGAAATGCTTTTCTCGGCCACCCATAAGAAAATGATTTCAACGCTAAATGTCGGGGATCTCACGTCCATCGCAGAGACATCAAACGAACGGGTTAAACGTGTATAAGATGGGACGACCTTCTCATCGTGTAACAGATCCACGTCGGCGCTGGGCAGAATTGTGGTGAAATCTGGCGTCAGTGTGACATCATTATCCCACCTTACACGTCACATGAACTTCTGAGCTCTGGCCATTTTTTTTTCGTATGTATCGACACCCAACAGTTTTTGCCAGACGTTGACGTCTCAGGGCGCCTCGTTTTTGCATCATTACAGAGGAAGGTTGTAGCCACCTTTGAGCCAAATATGAAATATCTGCGTCGTACTGGGAGACAATTACGGGGTTTCGAAAAAGTAATCCTGTAACTATTTTGCGCAGTGTATAGTAAGGATAAAACCCATAATAATTTCGCTGCTGACTACTTCATTTCACTTATTTCTTTCAGTCGAATTAAAATGAAACCTCAGCAGTTTGACCGAGAAAGGTGGCGCAGTGCTTAGTACAATGGACCCGCATTTGGGAGGACCGTGGTTTAAACCCATGTCAGGCCATCCAGATTTAGGTTTCCGTGATTTCCCTAAATCGTTCCAGGCTAATGCCGGAACGGTTCATTCGAAAGGTCACGTCTGATTTTACTTCCAGATCCTTTACACAGTCAAAGACTGTGCTCCTTCTCTAATTACCTTGGGGTCGACGGGACCTGAAACCCAAATGTTCCTTCCTCTCTTTTTCAGCAGTTTGCGTAGACAAGGAATGATACTCGCGATTAAAGTGTGTACAATTTTCACCGTGTTCAAGCCACTTCTTTAAACATGACGCGCCTAACGCACCAAGACGAGTTAACTCGTGGATATCGCCACAAAAACCTTCAAAGCCATATTTGCGATAAAAGTTACCAGGAACATCATATACAGTTTAGTGATGCAGTGCCTATAACTTTAACAAAATTAATGGTGAACGAATACTTGCACTTCAGGTGTTAAAGATCTTCACTACGAGGTGTACCAATCAAGCATACACATTTCCCTCGTTTAGCTATGAAATACGCCATGCACTGCACCTTGCCCTAAATTTCAATGAAAGAGCTGTCTCATGGAATATTTGGTCGTGTAGGGTGTTAATGTCACTGCATGTTCGGATTTTCAGAGGCTTTGTCGCTACGGTAGCCTCATTCATATTCAGATTCCATGCATGATGGCACTCGAATTCCGCTGTTATGTCCACGTTCTCGGTAACGGCCACGGTCACCGTGTTTCACAGAAGGAACCTTTTACCCCCCATTTATGGTGAAATACCATATCGCTGTAGTAGATCCTAATAACATTACCGTAATTTCAGCTATAACAGATACAGGACAAGCTGTGAGCATGCTGTTAGTGCAGGAGAAACACACCATTACAAGTAGGATCTTTCTTTTCACTGAAAGAAATGTAGGTTGCACACACTGTCGTTTCTGTCTATCAACGAAAGTTCTGCACTACCCTTCGTTTAGTTATAAATTAAAGGGGCGTCTGCAATCGAAAATATGTAGCAGTGATAATCACCAATGGTAGATTCAACCTTTGGGAAAAACACGATTTGCGTCAGCCAACTTAGTACTATAAACAATAACTACTAAATGTATACTAAGATGCTATCTGTTCTTTCGGACATGTCCGAAAGAACGGATACCATCTTAGTATATCAATAGTTAAGGCTCACCGGCCACTTGACCATCTTCTTCTTCTGTGCCAATGCACAAACAGAGCCCGAACTCTTACGGAAATCGGCAACGCGCCGCGAGTAATGAGTATAGTGGGCGGGGGCACTACGAATGTAGTGCGGGACAATAGGTTGAGAATGTGGGTTTCGCGGGAGGCGTGCCAGAGATAAATCCCTGCAGTCGCGGTCTCCTCTGTGTCCTCGGTGGCTCAGATGGATAGAGCTTCTGCCATGTAAGCAGGAGACCCCGGGTTCGAGTCCCGGTCGGGGCACAAATTTTCATCTGTCTCCGTTGACGTATGTCAACGCCTGTAAGCAGCGAAAGGTGTTCATTTCATTGTAACTACAAAATGCTCTCAAGACATTCAGTAAATTTAGGGAAGAACAGGAGGCAGTACCACAGGGAAAATATACCTTTGCAGCTAAGCTTATTGTGTCTGTCGTTGTCTCAGTCTCCCTGCGTAGCACAGTGGTAACGTGTTTGCTTACCATGCAGCCCGCCTGTGTTCGACACGAGCCAGATTGGAGATTCCCCCCCCCCCCCCTCGTACACTGGATGTTGTGTTGTCCTTATCATCTTCATCTCATTATCACCGACACCCATGTCGCCCAATGTGGCGTCATGTGAAATAAAACTCGCAATCTGGTGGCCGGACGTCCCCGCATGGGGTCTCTCGGCCATTTCATTTTTTCTTGTTTTCTTTTTCAGATTTACAACGTCCACCATCAAGAGAATATGTCCGTTTCCTTCGTTATCATTTATAAGCTACCTGTGCCTCCGGTAGCTGCGTGTCGTCGAATCCGACTAAAAGGTGGTTGTCTAAAGTATGCCGTTTTAAATGACATGGTTCACACCAGATTGACAGTTCAGACAGTCTAATTGCACTTTGATACTGAATAATCTAGGGTTTATGCCCAGATTGTGTCTCATCTATCATAATTTACGCACAGATAATGTCTAGCTACAAACTAAACCGGTTGATGTCGTATAACGCGATCTTTCGAATGCAGTAAACTGACATTGAAGTGCCACAAAATTTTACGTATGACAAACGGATAATTAACACACTCACTATTTAAATTCTTAAACCACTGTCCTTGAAATCTACTAGTCAAATCAAACTAAAACCGATGTGCACAGTAAGCACAATTTCGAAATAACACAGTTCACAGTGTGATACCATTGTTTCAGTACTAAATTATGGAGATTGGTACAGTCCATGATACTAATTACACATTCCCGGTTCAATTAATCTTTTACAACAGTCACTGAATTTTCAAATAATATCCCAGACACGAAATTTCAGATGAATTGCTATATTTTTTTCCAGCTTGTAAATTAATGCTATCTCGCCCTTGGTACATATTTGGACATGTATCTTATCATTCCATAACCTTGCACAGATTGATTCTCCATGACTTCTGAGGAGCTTCTTTCATAAGATCGCAATAACTGTAGCTAAAGTTAGCTATTGTTGTTCGATACATTTTTATAAGTCACAATTAAACATAGTCTAACAAGCGTGAGATTGGTTCCGATCTACTGTACCTTCCCACCACAGCTGCGCAAGGACGCTCTGTGAGAATTTGCGTTGAAGGTAGGAAGACACCAGCTCACCATGCAGAGTTCAGAAGACTGCATCAGTACGGACAGTGACGTAATCAGACAATGATCTCAATGTCAGTTCCACTACCCTCCCTGTAAACGCAACGTTATCACTAACAGAAATTATTGTACGGGTTCAGGCGCAACTATATGTTAGCAAAAAAATGAATATCTCAGATTTTCGTTATTAAGGTTTATTTTTTACTTTATAACATATCAATCATAATTGTAATACTTACAGGATGCTACAATATTGATATTGGTTGTTCACAACTGTGAAGCGAAATTCCTACCTATTCTAAGGTTCTTTAATAGTAAGATGGTTGATGACCATGCCTGGGGGCCAATAAAACACGAAAATTAAATACGTTGGGGGCCATGGATATCAATTAAGCTAAAATGCACAATTAAAATACCAAAAAGTGAATTGGGTCTCAGTAGGGTATGTAAATATCACAGCCAAAACAATTGCTTAAATAAAACATTTCAATGACTTCAGAGTATAAAGCAATCTGTAGTGGATGATTAATCGTTTTCGTTGGATCGGATATATCGCGTGTTTTCCTTCCAATTAAGCTCGACAAACGTGAATATGTTTAACTACAGGTCATGTTTGAATGTACCGCAAAAAAGGAGAGACGGAGACGACCGCAGTTCTCAATGTCAATTGAATATCACTTGCTGGCGTAGCGCGAGCGTGCGTGTTTACCTTTCGTTGGCGGTGGCAGTGGCTGCTGTCGGCGGGAGCTGTGAACCGGAGAATCTATTCTAAATCTCTCTCGACTGTTAAACACGTCTGATACATTTCCTACGTCTTCTCCTACTGGAAAAACATTGTACACACACTTGGTAAATTAGGATTACTCATGATAAAAACTGAGTGAAATCACGCTCGTTGGCTAATTTGATGCTCTAAATAAGCTCCGGATGACAGAGGATACTATCAAAAAATTGTAACACCGTATGGAAAGTCACCGCTGCATATGATCCTTTGGCTATTGAGTAAACAATAATAAGTTAATTTTACAACAGAATTACCTTTCAGAAGCACGTTTGATTTATGGTATTTGAGACGTCGCTCCATTCGAGTGTGTGTGAACGTCTCGATACGCAGGTTAGGGCTGCAGCAAAATTAAGTTGGACAAAGCTGAAAAGATGTATGTGGATGGCGACGAAATGTTTCTCAAAGAGCTTGATGATATCGCAGTGTAGAATGGTGATTTGTACTTGTTGTCTGCCACACATTCTCCGTCTCAAAACGTAATAAGTGTAGAGAAATGAAATTTCGGCTTTCGTCTTGAAAGGCGGATATAAGATGAACATCAACCAAAGCAAAACGAGGATAATGGAATGTAGTCAAATTAAGTCGGGTGATGCTGAGGGAATTAGATTAGGAAATGAGACACTTAAAGTAGTAAAGGAGTTTTGCTATTTGGGGAGCAAATTAACTGATGATGGTGGAAGTAGAGAGGATATAAAATGTAGACTGGCAATGACAAGGAAAGCGTTTCTGAACAACAGAAATTTGTTAACATCGAGTATAGATTTAAGTGTCAGGAAGTCGTTTCTAAAAGTATTTGTATGGAGTGTAGCTATGTATGGAAGTGAAACATGGACGATAAATAGTTTTGACAAGAAGAGAATAGAAGCTTTTGAAATGCAATGCTACAGAAGAATGCTGAACATTAGATGGGTAGATCACATAATTAATGAGGAGGTATTGAATAGAATTGGGGAGAAGAGGAGTTTGTGGTACAACTTGACAAGAAGAAGGGACCGGTTGGTAGGACATGTTCTGAGGCATCAGGGGATCACCAATTTAGCATTGGAGGGCAGCGTGGAGGGTAAAAATCTTAGAGGGAGACCAAGAGATGAATACACTAAGCAGATTCAGAAGGATGTAGGTTGCAGTAAGTACTGGGAGATGAAGAAGATTGCACAGGATAGAGTAGCATGGAGAGCTGCGTCAAACCAGTCTGAGGACTGAAGACCACAACAACAACAATGAAATTTCGGGACTACATACTGTTGGTAACATATTTAAATGATTAGCATTGTAAGCGCGGGGGGGCATTGCAAATGTGAAATACTGGTATATTAATAATCAGTGGAAGCCTCTGAATGTTGAAGGCAAGCATCAGACGTGCATGCAATTGGTTGTACAGGTGCCGGATGTCAGTTTGTGGGATGGAGTTCCATGCCCGACGCTACTGGTCAGTTAATATAGAAACGGTTATTGCTGTCTGTGGATGACGCTGGAGTTGTTGTCTGTTTATGTTCTACACGTGCTCGACTGGGGACAGATCTGGCGATCGAGCAGGCCAGGGCAACTTGTAGACACACTGAAAAGCATGTTTGTCTACAACAACAGTATGTGGACGAAGGTTGTCCTCTGGTTCAAATGGCTCTGAGCACTATGGGACTCAACTGCTGTGGTCATAAGTCCCCTAGAACTTAGAACTACTTAAACCTAACTAACCTAAAGACATCACACACATCCATGCCCGAGGCAGGATTCGAACCTGCGACCGTAGTGGTCGCGCGGTTCCAGACTGGAGCGCCCTGAACCGCTCGGCCACTCCGGCCGGCTTGTCCTCTGGGAAGACACCCCCTTGAAAGCTGCTTATGAATGACAGCACGACAGGCAAATCACCAGACTGATCTACAGTCAGGGTGCGAGGGACAACCACGGGAGTACTCCTGCTGCCATACGGAATCACGTCCCAGACCATAACTCCACGTGTAGGTCCAGGATGTCTAGCATGAAGTCAGGTTGGTTGCAGGTCCTTAGCTGGCCCTCTCCTAACCAACACACGGCCATCTCTGGCACTGAGGCGGAACCAGCTCTCACCAGAAAACACAGCAGATACGCAACCTGCCCTCCAGTAAGCTCTCGTTTCTTACCACTGGAGTCGCAAATGGTGGCGGTTTGGGGTCAGTGGAATGTACGCAACAGGGCGTCTGGCTCTGAGATGTCTGTGAAGTAACCGATCTCTAACAGTTCGCTGTGCCAGTGTGGTGCCAACTGCTGCTCAAGTTACAGACTCAGAAACGTGCGCCAGAGCCCCACATCAGACACGATGGTCTTCCCTCTCGGTAGTACCTCGTGGCCGTCTTCTAGCGACTGTACATTCTCGTGACAGCAGCTGCCAGCAATGACGTACAGTAGCTACATTCTCGTCAAGTCCTACTGCAGTATTGCAGAATGAATGTTCAGCATCTCGAAGTCCTATTACAGGACCACGTTAAAACTCAGTAAGGTGTTGATAATGACGTCTTCGTCGGCTTAAAGGCATTCTTGACGAACATGAACTCACCACGTCCAGTCACAAAGGTAACTAACGCTCATGTCCGTTACAGCATATGTTTAAAGTAAACATGATTTTTACCCTCATAGTGCCGCAACTGGCGCCATTTTATGCGACTGATGTGAAATCTGAACAGGCATCATCTTTTAGATGTAGAAACACGCCTACCAGCTTTCGTTTATGTCACACGATACCTTCCTAGTGTTGCAATTTTTTCCCGTCATTGAAATAAAGAAATTTTTACTTAAATAGTTTTTCTCTTTAGCTCGTATATATCATTATAGTTTGGTATCTTCAAGGACAGACATAATATTCATTAGGCAATAATTACAACATTCATCGCTTTGTGTCTCCTATACGATTCTGACGAAGAATCCTCGTCTCCTAGATTGTGGAAACGAAATCAAACAATCTTCTAGAGAGCAGTTGATTTTCGTACATATTACTTTGATTTCTGCTGTATTTGAAACAATGCATGGGTGAAGTGACCTGCACTGCAGCCATCTGCGCTGTTGACCCTGCTGTCTGCAGATGAGTAGTGGGCTTGACGTCTGCTGCTGCGACGACTCAGCCAAGTTTCAGCGAACACAGCAGAGACTTTGCAAGAGTCAACAACTTTAGAACAAGCAGAACAACTTTCACGTAGTTAGGTACTTGTGAGAGCACACAAACTGCCCATAAAACCCGGAACTCTACGCTAATCTACGTGGTAAGATCTCTTTATCTCGAATTCACAACGGCGAGGTAATTAATGTGCTAGTACGTAATATAAAGATTTGGGCAAGTCGGATAACATTTAACGACTCCTTGCTTTGTTGATGCTGTATTAGTAATCTAAGGAATTAATGTTTAAGTAGGGTTCTAATTTGCAGCCTTAACCTTCCGATTTATGTCTTTCATGAACAATGTCAGGGCTTACACAAACTTACCGTCGATATTTTTTCAATTTGAGAAAGTGGTCTGCCTTGCAGTGACCAGCCTTGAAGGATACGTAAACAGTAACACGCAAGAGCTCTTCACGTGAAGGCCAGAGGCCAACAGTTCACGGAGGTAACCGTACTACGTAAAATTCTACCGCCAAATCGCTACGGTGGCCAACAAAAAACCAAAAACAATAAAATGTGAGAGTCAAATGGGGGGAACCGCGGCCTTCGTAAACACGTGCTGAAATGTTTCTCCAACGGATGCTTCATGCGGTGTTCCTCATTTGTTTCGAAATTCGGTGGTAACGTCTATAATACAAAGGAATACAGACTTTGCACCGCGAATCCGCGAAATTTGACCTCAAAAACGTTGCAGCGCTATGTATTACGTTCGGCTGGTAACTATTGGCAGTTTTAACGTACGTATAACAAACGGTTCTGTAGTGATAGACAGCGTGTCCGATTGGGCGCAGTTAACGTTGCGTCAGTTTCAGAGAGAACTTTGTTGCCTTCGAAATTACGCACCAATGTTGCTGTCTCGTAAACCGAATTTGGCTTAAAGTATTAGTCGAGGTTTTAAATGTGGTGTTAGTTTGTATTTTTGTAATGCATAGTGTGCCTGGAACATTAATTTGGTAATCAAACACGTATTATTATTATTATTTCTTTCCTTTCTCAGACGTTATGTCTGGTTAAAAATGGAAAGTGACGCGGACCTTGATCAAGCGTGGCTTCCTTTTAACTGTACGGTATATGTTACATTGCATTTAGAAACTTTCGGGTAATTGAACATGTATCAATAATTGCAGATTTCTGTAGTTGTATATATGCGTTTGGATGTAGCCGTATTGCGTTGATGTACTGGTGGGTATTGTGTGGTATGATTCCTGTAGTTGATAGTATAATTGGTATAATGTCAACATTATCCTGATGCCACATGTCCTTGACTTCATCAGCCAAACTGGATGTATTTTTCAATTTTTTCTCCTGTTTTCTTCTGTATATTTGTTGTATTGGGTATGGATATTTCGATTAGTTGTGTTAATTTCTTCTTTTTATTGGTGAGTATGATGTCAGGTTTGTTATGTGGTGTTGTTTTATCTGTTATAATGGTTCTGTTCCAGTATAATTTGTATTCATCATTCTCCAGTACATTTTGTGGTGCATACTTGTATGTGGGAACGTGTTGTTTTATTAGTTTATGTTGTATGGCAAGTTGTATTATTTTTGCTACATTGTCATGTCTTCTGGTGTATTCCGTATTTGCTAGTATTGTACATCCGCTTGTGATGTGATCTACTGTTTCTATTTGTTGTTTGCAAAGTCTGCATTTATCTGTTGTGGTATTGGGATCTTTAATAATATGCTTGCTGTAATATCTGGTGTTTATTGTTTGATCCTGTATTGAAATCATGAATGCTTCCGTCTCCCTGTATATATTGCCTTTTCTTAGTCATGTGTTGGATGCGTCTTGATCGGTGTGTGGCTGTGTTAGATGATACGGGTGCTTGCCATGTTTCCTTTTTCCAATTTACTTTCTTTGTATCTGTTGATGTTATGTGATCTAATGGGTTGTAGAAGTGGTTATGAAACTGCAATGGTGTAGCCGATGTATTTATATGAGTGATTGCTTTGTGTATTTTGCTAGTTTCTGCTCGTTCTATAAAGAATTTTCTTAAATTCTCTACCTGTCCATAATGTAGGTTTTTTATGTCGATAAATCCCCTTCCTCCTTCCTTTCTGCTTAATGTGAATCTTTCTGTTGCTGAATGTATGTGATGTATTCTATATTTGTGGCATTGTGATCGTGTAAGTGTATTATTATTATTATCAGGCGTTTAACATTAGTTGCTGGGTACATCTACATTTACATCTACATTGCAACTCCACAATCTACCTTACGGCCTGTGGCGTAGGATACCCCGTATCACTACTACGCATCTCCTTTTACTGCTCCACTAGCAAACGGAATGAGGGAAAAGCGACTGTGAGCGCTACTTTTTTCGTATCTTATCCTCGTCGTCATTACGCGCAACGTATGCTGGAAACAACAGAGTCGTTCTGCAGTCATCTTAAAATGCCTGTTCTCTAAATTTTCTCAATAGTGTTCCTCGAAAATAACGTCGCCTTCCCTCCAGGGACTTCCATTTGAGTTCCCGAAGCATCTCTGTAATACTTGCATGTAGGCTGAACCTACAGTAACAAATCTAGCGGTCCGCCTCTAAATTGCTTAGCCACGTAGGCAGATAGCGTTCAGAGCTGGAAAGAAAGCCAACGGGGATTCGGTATGTGTGCCAGGCTGCCTCATCAGAGATGTGGTCGCGGTCTTGCCTGCGGCTGTCGAGTATGCTGGGTGCTGTTCATTGCACGTTTTGGCTCACATCGGCACCAACGACGCCTGGTGCATGGTTTCTTAGGCCAGCCTTAGTTGAAACAGGCGGCTAGCGGAACTGATGAAAGCTGTTGGCCTCATGCGTGGGGTGTAAGCAAAGCTCGCAGTTTGCAGCATTGTTCCCAGAGTTGATAAAGGTCTATTGGTCTGCCACTTTTTCTTTCCAAGTATATACAAAGTACAAACATTCACGTGCACAGAATGAATGAAAGACAATGATTTTTATCAAATAAAATTTAAAAAAAATTTATTCATGCTCTTTGGAATATACAATATTTTTGGTCTTTCTGTCTTCTGTGTTCAGCTATTCCCTCGTGATCATGCAACATGCAACTGGACATGTGAAAAGCTACGTGCTCATCGCTTTGCCTATGCTCGCATATGTTGCATAATTTCACGTGTACGCTGCTGTCCAAAATTAAAGCAACAAACCGCTACTTCCCCATCCTTTGTGTAATTCCGATATAATGATACAAACTGTTAACAGATGTCCGTTCGACTGTGTTCTGCATGGAAATGGCCATGTTGGCGTTTGTAATACGGGGTAGTGTCTGCCGACTAGTCACACATCCACAATCGCTGTGTACAAAGTCACAGATGGTGCAGTATGGCACAGAGAAGACGCCGACCAGACTGTCTGCCGTGGAGGGTCATAGGAGGAATGGAAGCAGGGTAGTCCTAAACTGATGTGGCCCGATGGCTTAATGGGAGCCGGCAGCAGTGGCCGAGTGGTTCTAGGCGCTTCAGTCCGGAACCGCGCTGCTGCTACGGTCGCAGGTTCGAATCCTGCCTCTGACATGGATGTGTGTGATCTCCTTAGGTTAGTTAGGTTTAAGTGGTTCTAAGTCTATGGGACTGATGACCTCAGATGTTAAGTCCCATAGTGATTAGAGCCATTTGAGCTTAATGTACTCGTGGGGGCAGTTTATAGAGACCGAAACTGTATCCCGAAGACACGTGCACAGTTGATCACGTGTGACATCAGAAAAAGAAGACCGTTATTTGACTGTAAGGGTACGACGCTAGCGGCTTAGTACTGCTTAGAAGCTGGCATCTGACCTCGCAGCATCCACTGACGTGTTGTATCGAGGCAAAAGGTGTACAAAAGGCTTCGGCAGAGTGGCCCTTATTGTCGGAGACCTGCTGTATGACCGGTATCGAGGAGAATCCCCATTGGTGAGGGTACGGACTATGTTCATCACTCGAACACCTCTTTATGAAATTGTGTGAGTCAATCGCCAAGGTTTAGCTGCTATCAGGTATGGTGACGAGATCTTGGGACCTCACGTGCGGTTGTTGTTGTGGATCCAGATTTCGTATTGATGGACGATAACGCTCGACCTCATAAGAAGGGGATCAGTGTTTTCTAGAATATGAAAGATGATGCACACATGGCGTAGCCAGCACTCTCTTCCGATTTGAATCCCACAGAGCATTTCTGGACTGCACTAAGGAGACGGCTTGCATCACGTCAGTATCCACAAGTCACTCTCTAAGACTTGCGAGTAGGTCTGCAGGAATAAGGGGCGTTATTGCCTCAGCAAGAGATTAATGACATTAGTCACAGCATGCCCAGTCGTTGTCAGACCTGTGTTCCTGTCAGAGGAGGTCACATCCCGTACTCAGCCCATTAACCGGTTGTTGGCATGTTTGTGCAAATCAGTTAAATTGGAAAAAAAAGAAGAACGTTGCTGTCTACCGTCATGCGTGCTGCAGTTGTTTACGTTTTGTACTCTTTATGTTGTTTCTGCTTTACTGTCAACCCTTTACATTGTTTGTCGAAAAATAAACTCAATTTTGCAAAGATTTCCGTTTGTTGCTTTAATTTTGGATACCAGTGTATATACACAATGGCGGGAAATATTGATACATCCTTTTACACGTTCCTAATTAACTCAAGATCCATTGTAGCAACAGCACATATCGAGTACAGAAATGATTACATTTACAGATCAACAGTACAAGCGGTTCTTAGGTAAAAGGTACCGTTCCATTCTGAAATGCTCATATTAATGTGTGGTGTAGCCTTCACGGGTCACGGGTCACGGGTCAGTCGATCGTTCAAATGGCGAATACTGTCCTGGCATACGTTATTCCAAGCCTGCTCGACCTGTTCACGTAGTGTTGTAAGAGTCGTTGGTTGACGAGTCTCACGACTAACTTCTCGTCCTACGATGTCCCACTCGTGCTCAGTTGTTAACAAGTCCGGAGATTGTGGTGGCCAGGGAAGTTGCTGGACGTCTTGCAGAGCACGCTGAGTTTCAAGGGCACCTGTTGGAACAACACATCACCTTCCTGTTTCAAGAATAGCAAAAGAACGTATCGAACAATATTCTGCAGATATCGAGCAGTGGTTCCCTCCAGAAACACCGAACTTGAATGAGATTTGTAGCATACTTCACCCCAGACCTTAAGGCCTGGGTTGGGCCAGTGTGTCTTGGACGAATGCACTCTGCGAGACAGGGATCACAAAGTCTACGTCGTATGCGCCGACGACCATCATTTGCGTGCAGGTAGGATCTGCTTTCATCGCTGAAGATAGTGCCCCCCTTTCCATGTTCGAAGTGATCTTTTGACGGCACTAGTCAAGCCGTGCATGTCGATGCTGTGGCGTGGGTGGAAGATGGGCTGGAGGTGTGTGTGCCCGTAGTCCGACTGCTAATGTCTGTTTCGATACAGTTCGTGTTGACACGACTTCGGCTCGTAAGTCCTCTTATCTGTGCTGTGATAGCTGTGCGATCTGCCACTACTGGCCTTACAATACGACGATCCTGGTAAGCGCCTGTGCTGCGTGGGCGTCCAGAAACGCGCTTGCGGGTGTGAGATGGTTCACGTAACGCCTGATACCAGCGTCGTTGCACAATCGACGCTCCGAAAGGAGCATTCTGCCACTCGAAAGGCTGCTATTTGATTGATTTTAAACACGTTCATTTGGCTGCAGGAGGTACGAATGCATCTCTGTGTCATGGTTGCCTATTTCCATATTTCTCATACACTCCTGAAAATGGAAAAAAGAACACATTGACACCGGTGTGTCAGACCCACCATACTTGCTCCGGACACTGCGAGAGGGCTGTACAAGCAATGATCACACGCACGGCACAGCGGACACACCAGGAACCGCGGTGTTGGCCGTCGAATGGCGCCAGCTGTGCAGCATTTGTGCACCGCCGCCGTCAGTGTCAGCCAGTTTGCCGTGGCATACGGAGCTCCATCGCAGTCTTTAACACTGGTAGCATGCCGCGACAGCGTGGACGTGAACCGTATGTGCAGCTGACGGACTTTGAGCGAGGGCGTATAGTGGGCATGCGGGAGGCCGGGTGGACGTACCGCCGAATTGCTCAACACGTGGGGCTTGAGGTCTCCACAGTACATCGATGTTGTCGCCAGTGGTCGGCGGAAGGTGCACGTGCCCGTCGACCTGGGACCGGACCGCAGCGACGCACGGATGCACGCCAAGACCGTAGGATCCCACGCAGTGCCGTAGGGGACCGCACCGCCACTTCCCAGCAAATTAGGGACACTGTTGCTCCTGGGGTATCGGCGAGGACCATTCGCAACCGTCTCCATGAAGCTGGGCTACGGTCCCGCACACCGTTAGGCCGTCTTCCGCTCACGCCCCAACATCGTGCAGCCCGCCTCCAGTGGTGTCGCGACAGGCGTGAATGGAGGGACGAATGGAGACGTGTCGTCTTCAGCGATGAGAGTCGCTTCTGCCTTAGTGCCAATGATGGTCGTATGCGTGTTTGGCGCCGTGCAGGTGAGCGCCACAATCAGGACTGCATACGACCGAGGCACACAGGGCCAACACCCGGCATCATGGTGTGGGGAGCGATCTCCTACACTGGCCGTACACCACTGGTGATCGTCGAGGGGACACTGAATAGTGCACGGTACATCCAAACCGTCATCGAACCCATCGTTCTATCATTCCTAGACCGGCAAGGGAACTTGCCGTTCCAACAGGACAATGCACGTCCGCATGTATCCCGTGCCACCCAACGTGCTCTAGAAGGTGTAAGTCAACTACCCTGGCCAGCAAGATCTCCGGATCTGTCCCCAATTGAGCATGCTTGGGACTGGATAAAGCGTCGTCTCACGCGGTCTGCACGTCCAGCACGAACGCTGGTCCAACTGAGGCGCCAGGTGGAAATGGCATGGCAAGCCGTTCCGCAGGACTACATCCAGCATCTCTACGATCGTCTCCATGGGAGAATAGCAGCCTGCATTGCTGCGAAAGGTGGATATACACTGTACTAGTGCCGACATTGTGCATGCTCTGTTGCCTGTGTCTATGTGCCTGTGGTTCTGTCAGTGTGATCATGTGATGTATCTGACCCCAGGAATGTGTCAATAAAGTTTCCCCTTCCTGGGACAATGAATTCACGTTCTTATTTCAGTTTCCAGGACTGTATTTGTCCATATATTTCATCAGCGTCTCTTGCGGACTTCGCCCTGCGATTTCATTTGAATTCTGCAGGAATTTGTTATTTTTCCAATTACTGAATGTCGAAAAATGGTTGAAATGGCTCTGAGCACTATTGGACTCAACATCTGAGGTCATCAGTCCCCTAGAACTTAGAACTACTTAAACCTAACTAACCTAAGGACATCACACACATCCACGCCCGAGGCAGGATTCGAACCTGCGACCGCAGCGGTCGCGCGGTTCCAGACTGAAGCGCCTAGGAAAAGGACTGTTGCTACAATTGTCTTATTCACAGCTATTTTTCACCCTGCGACTCCAGACAGGACGTGAGATGTGCCTGTGGTACTGATCAGTGTGGGAATATATTTGGTCCCGAGACACGATGTGGTCTTGTTCTCCAAGGGTAGATGATTATATGTATTGTTCCCATGTACCTTCCAGAAGGATTAGATCACCCATGGAATGCCTCGAAAACATTCCCCAGACCATAACGCTCCTACGATTGTTGCAGACTGCTTTGTTTCAGACGCTTCACGCCGATTCAGCTGAAATGGGCATCTGCCACCACTCACTGGACGTCAATTTACGGTATTGACGTACAAATATCAGCATTTGTCGCCGATGGACAGCAGTCGGCATCGGTGCACAAAAGGCGACAGGTAGGGTGATCCATACGCAGCAACGTTGTCTGAATAGTAGTTGAGGAGGCATTATCGGTAGTAGCGCCTTGCTTCATGTGGGCGCTTACGTGGACGTTAGAACACTACTGTAGCCTCGACGCAGTTTTCGGATAGCGCCATTTTGCCATGCCCGCCAGGTGTATTTCAACCATGGCGGCACCCGATTGGTTTACTAACTTACCTTTTTAGAGATGTTTCCACACTTCCTCTGACTAGGATATCAGATAAATCGCTCCGTTTTCACATTACGAAGATGACTGCATTGTTTTCCGCGTTCCCCTGACACGCTTTACATACCCTTCAATGCATGTGCTACCGCCTGCCGCATTTCAGTTTTTCTTACACATTGCACATTGACGTCGGACATATTCAGTGGTGACATTAATGTGGGTGGGTCATGTGAATAATTTTATGTTTGCCAGCGCGAATATTGTAAAGTGGGCTCCAGCTGTAAAGAGCAGATTGCGAAGCGTCGTGATCACCAGTGAGGGCGCCTGATGGTACCAGACAACCGGTGGCCGGTGACAGCCTTCTGCTGCACAGAGAGGAAACTCTCAAGCAGAAACTATTCTGACCAGGACAGGCTGCCGCCGTACCTTGCGCGGAAATATTTTTGGAAGGTTTTGCTGGTACTGACGAGTTAGAAACTTAAGTAAATTATGTTTTCGGTTACATCAGACTGATATTTTTAATAGACGAAATACAGTTTAAAAAAAATGAAGCAAGTAGCAAACTTTAAGTTTCGTCTGATTTCTGTATCAGCCGATCGTCAACAAGTCTTTTATTCCAGCATTATTTTCGTGGGTCTCGCCAGATTCACATGCACTGATGGAAAAAGTCGCAGCACCAAGAGGGAGTTATGCGACATAAACGAAAGCTGGTAGGGTGTTCCTAAATCTGAAAGCTGATGTCTATTCAAATTTTGCGCCAGTCGCATAATAATGGCGTTAGTAACGACACTATGAAGATGCAATTAAGGTTTGCTTGAAATACACTCCTGGAAATTGAAATAAGAACACCGTGAATTCATTGTCCCAGGAAGGGGAAACTTTATTGACACATTCCTGGGGTCAGATACATCACATGATCACACTGACAGAACCACAGGCACATAGAAACAGGCAACAGAGCATGCACAATGTCGGCACTAGTACAGTGTATATCCACCTTTCGCAGCAATGCAGGCTGCTATTCTCCCATGGAGACGATCGTAGAGATGCTGGATGTAGTCCTGTGGAACGGCTTGCCATGCCATTTCCACCTGGCGCCTCAGTTGGACCAGCGTTCGTGCTGGACGTGCAGGCCGCGTGAGACGACGCTTCATCCAGTCCCAAACATGCTCAGTGGGGGACAGATCCGGAGATCTTGCTGGCCAGGGTAGTTGACTTACACCTTCTAGAGCACGTTGGGTGGCACGGGATACATGCGGACGTACATTGTCCTGTTGGAACAGCAAGTTCCCTTGCCGGTCTAGGAATGGTAGAACGATGGGTTCGATGACGGTTTGGATGTACCGTGCACTATTCAGTGTCCCCTCGACGATCACCAGTGGTGTACGGCCAGTGTAGGAGATCGCTCCCCACACCATGATGCCGGGTGTTGGCCCTGTGTGCCTCGGTCGTATGCAGTCCTGATTGTGGCGCTCACCTGCACGGCGCCAAACACGCATACGACCATCTTTGGCACCAAGGCAGAAGCGACTCTCATCGCTGAAGACGACACGTCTCCATTCGTCCCTCCATTCACGCCTGTCGCGACACCACTGGAGGCGGGCTGCACGATGTTGGGGCGTGAGCGGATGATGGCCCTACGGTGTGCGGGACCGTAGCCCAGCTTCATGGAGACGGTTGCAAATGGTCCTCGCCGATACCCCAGGAGCAACAGTGTCCCTAATTTGCTGGGAAGTGGCGGTGCGGTCCCCTACGGCACTGCGTAGGATCCTACGGTCTTGGCGTGCATCCGTGCGTCGCTGCGGTCCGGTCCCAGGTCGACGGGCAAGTGCACCTTCCGCCGACCACTGGCGACAACATCGATGTACTGTGGAGACCTCACGCCCCACGTGTTGAGCAGTTCGGCGGTACGTCCACCCGGCCTCCCGCATGCCCACTATACGCCCTCGCTCAAAGTCCGTCAACTGCACATACGGTTCACGTCCACGCTGTCGCGGTATGCTACCAGTGTTAAAGACTGCGAGGGAGCTCCGTATGCCATGGCAAACTGGCTGACACTGACGGCAGCGGTGCACAAATGCTGCGCAGCTAGCGCCATTCGACGGCCAACACCGCGGTTCCTGGTGTGTCCGCTGTGCCGTGCGTGTGATCATTGCTTGTAGAGCCCTCTCGCAGTGTCCGGAGCAAGTATGGTGGGTCTGACACACCGGTGTCAATGTGTTCTTTTTTCCATTTCGAGGAGTGTATATGTCGTAACCACCTTTGAGATTGGTCGTGGTGAAATATTGATCAAGAATGGCTTTAAGGCGATAAAGAAGCCACTATCAACCTCATTGAGCATGAATGGAGTCGTGTAATACGTCTAAGAGAAGCCCAACGTTCCTTCTGCGACAATGCAGAAAGACTTGGCAGGAATGTAGCAATTGTAAGTGACGCTGGCACCGGTGGACACGAGTACATACGGATGCAAGAAGAGCGGATTTCATTCTACGAAGTGGCACTACCGAGAGAGAAGACCATCGTGATTAGCGCATGGCTCTGGCGGATCGTGCTGCATCTCCAGCAGAAATTTGAGCAGCAGTTGACACCACTGTGACACAACGAACTGTTACAAAGGACAGCTCCGAGCCAGGCGCCTGTATCTTGCATTCCACTGACCCCAAACCACCGCCATTTGTGACTGCAGTGTTGTCAAACGAGAGCTCATTGGAGGAGAGGGTGGAGGTCTGTTGTGTTCTCTGACGAAAGCTGCTTCTGCCTCGGTGCCAATGGTGGCCGTGTGTTGGCCACAAGATGGCCTGCAACCAACCTTTCTGCGTGCTAGACACAATGGACCTACACCCGTTACTGGGGTCTGAGTTGCGATAACGTATAACAGCAGAAGTACACGCACCCTGACTCAAAACTTGTATGTCAGTTTGGTGAATCGAAATGATGTGCTACCATTCATGAACAGCATTCCAGGGGATGCTGCCCAACAGGATTATGCCCTCCCACATAACGCTGTTATAATCCAATATGCTCTACAGAGTGTCGACATGTCGCCTCGGACGCTCAACCACTAGATCTGTCTACAATCGAGCATATGTGGGACATCATCGGACGTCAACTCTGGCGTCATCCGCTAACAGCATTAACCGTCCCTCTACTGACTAACCAAGCGCAACAGGAATGAAACTCCATCCCACAAACTGTCATCCAGCAGCTGCACAACAAATGCATGCACATTTGCATGCTTTAATACAACATTCTAGCTGTTACACCGGTTATTGACGTACCAGAATTTCACATTTACAAGGGCTTATCTCGTGCTAACATTAACCTGTGCTCTTGAAATTTTAATCATTAAATGTGTTATCTATACAAATGATTTCCCTAAATTTCATTACTATGGATGAATTATATTTTAGTGTTGCAATTTTTTTAACATCGAAGGACATCATTCATATCTACCAAAATAAAAAGAGGAAAACCGGGCGCCACCATTGTTTCCAATACCATTGAAACACGATGTCTGTCGCTGCCTACAGGTGTGAAGTAGGTTTAGCTTCAAATGAGAGAGACGGAGAAAATGAAAACTCGGAATGCTACAAACGAACTTAGGGTTTTATGTCAATATTGAAAAATGAGACATAAAAATAATAATTATCCTTTGCTTCGAGAAAAATGAGACATAAAAATAATACACTACTGCCCATTAAAATTGCTACATACGACGATGACGTGCTACAGACGCGAAATTCAACCGACACGAAGAAGATGCTGTGATATGCAAATGATTAGCTTTCCAGAGCATTCACGCAAGGTTGGCGCCGGTGGCGACACCTAAAACGTGCTGACATGAGGAAAGTTTCCAGCCGATTTCTCATACACAAACAGCAGTTGACCGGCGTTGCCTGGTGAAACGTTGTTGTGATGCCTCGTATAAGGAGGAGAAATGCGTACCATCACGTTACCGACTTTGGTAAAGGTCGAATTGTAGCCTATCGCGATTGCGAATTATCGTATCGCGACATTGCTGCTCGCGTTGGTCGAGATCCAATGACTGTTAGCAGAATATGGAATTGGTGGGTTCGGGAGGGTAATACTGAACGCCGTCCTGGATCCCAACGGCCTCGTATCACTAGCAGTCGAGATGTCAGGCATCTTATCCGCATGGCTGTAACGGATCGTGAAGCCACGTCTCGATCCCAGAGTCAACAATTAGGGACGTTTGCAAGACAACAACCATCTGCACGAACAGTTCGACGACGTTGGCAGCAGCATGGACTATCAGCTCAGAGACCATGGCTGCGATTACCCTCGACGCTGCATCACAGGCAGGAGCGCTTGCGATGGTGTACTCAACGACGAACCTGGGTGCACAAATGGCAAAACGTCATTTTTTCGGATGAATCCAGATTCTGTTTACAGCATCATGATGGTCCCACCCGCGTTTGGTGACGTCGCGGTGAACGCACATCGGGAGCGTGTATTCGTCATCGCCATACTGGCGTCTCACCCGGCGTGATGGTATGGGGCGCCATTGGTTACACGTCTCGGTCACCTCTTTTTTGCATTGACAGCGCTTTGAACAGTGGACGTTACATTTCAGATGTGTTACGACCCGTGGCTCTACCCTTCATTCGATCCCTGCGAAACCCTACATTTCAGCAGGATAATGCACGACCGCATGTTGCAGGTCCTGTACGGGCCTTTCTGGGCACAGAAAATGTTAGACTGCTGTCCTGGCCAGCACATTCACCAGATCTCTCACCAATTGAAAATGTCTTGTCAATGGTGGCCGAGCAAATGGCTCGTCACAATACGCCAGTAACTACTCTTGATGAACTTTGGTATCGTGTTGAAGCTGCATGGGCAGCTGTACCTGTACGCGCCATCCCAGCTCTGTTTGACTCAATTCCCAGGTGTATCAAGGCCGTTATTATGGCCAGAGGTGGTTATTCTGGGTACTTATTTCTCAGGATCTATGCACCCAAATTGCGTGTAAATGTAATTACATGTCAGTGGTAGCGTAATATATTTTTCCAATGAATACCCGTTTATCATCTGCATTTATTCTTGGTGTAGCAATTTTAATGGCCAGTAGTGTAAGTATCTTTCTTATAACGCAGATATTTCAGGGTTACAGAACAATAAATATATTGTTCGTAGTGACTGTGATCCTTCCGCATTATAAAAATTACATATGTCTTTTTATTTGTGTCGGCTAAAACGTAGTAAGCGGTATGTAGCAATGCAAGAAAAACGTGATACGGTCAGGACACGAACCACCGAAGTTCGTGTTTATTGTCTAGTGTCAAGTCAGTTCGCCAGAGTTAGTAATTAAACAAGTAAGCTTACCTTTTAAGAAAAACTCACTTCCTTGATTTGCCATTTCAAATAATTGTATGTATTAGTATTACGTATCAAGATACGTTAGTATGATTGTAATTATTTTTTTATATAAATCGTGGATTTGGGATCAGCTAGTTGTGGCTGTAGGGTTCACAATCGATTGTCAACATTTTTAGTAGTGGGCATTAGTGTATGGAAGTAATAAACAAGATGCATGGTTAAGTTTTCCACACACATTTCAGAAATCAGAAAGACGCAATGTTAATAAAAATAATTAATAAAACTAATAATCACTGCAACCTGCTCCTAGAAAGACTTTTTTTTTGGTACTGTTAAAAATATGCTACCACATCGATCCACGATACGCGGTAGTTTATTGCCTTAATATGTATTTTTAAGAGAATTGTCAGCAATCACATCAGCACTAACTTATATTCTTATTAGTTTTAAATTTTTATTTTAGTTGCTACGTCTACAGTAAGTATTAAACGTAGTGGAGAGGACAAATAACGTAATATTCAGTTTTAGAAAACTACTAGTGACCTGCCACGCATAAGGGTTATTTCTATCCTTGCGTCTGGTAGAGCCAGTGGGTGGCAACTACCACGCAGACGGTTCGAAAATGATGGCGCTCAGTGGCCTCTACCATTCATTTAGTGAGGCTTTAACTAAAAGATATCGGAAACCTCAGCAGTGATTACGCTTTGGTTGGGGGAGAACATGGGAAACCTTCTAGCTTCGTCGCAAGGAGACTATCTCCGTGAATATTGCAATCTGGCAAAGCAGTTGGAACGGAACAAACTGTACCGCGTTTCCGCGAAGCCAGAAGGCCGGCTTGCCGAAGCGCTCAACTTCAAGTCCCTGGGAAACGCCGAACACAGTAAGGTTTGTAAACTTTGCTACGAATCCTGCCCGAAGCCTAGAGTTGTTACGGAAACATAGAGGCTCTGAGAACACGGATGTTATTTGCAAACACCGAATGGATGTTGGTCGGTCGATGAATGTGTTGTTTCCCTATTAAAACTAAATGTTTGTGATTGTCAGACGATGCTATACCGAGAAATCTACTTGGAAGGAGTAAGCAAGGCGACTGCATAGAATGGAGCCCAGTGACCAATGCGAGCACTTCTTTTCGATGTTTGTGAAACATCGAAAGAGTGAAGGGGCAAAGAAGGCAAGGAAGTGAGCGGGGAAGGAGCTGAGTCAGTCGGTAGTAGGTTGATCGATGGCTGCCCAAGGGTGGAATGGGGAGAATGGAGTGTGACAGTAGATATTACGGCAGCAGTGGATATGCTACACGAAGAAAAAAACTAGGTGTTCTATCTGGAGTGGCTTGACTCAGGGTGCATTGATGAAAGGAACTCGATGTACTTTGTTTGTGGGTGGAATGATGGAAGTCTGTTCGGTAAAGGATTGGAGGATCCGTAGTTTTATCTAACTGTGACTATTTTCCAGGAGAATCTAAGAGTTGCTAAGGGTTCTAATGAGGCCTCGCAAAGTCTTTGCAACTACTTGTGTAAAGAAACAATACCAAGAATTGCTGGACATTATTCTAACAGTGTAACTCTGAATTGGAATTTAACAAGAAAAGATTCATGCTTAATTTTCATTGATGTATCGTTATTAGTAGTTAGTCTTTCCTTTATGTAAAGAATGTCAGGTAATTTGTTTTGTCACTGCATTCCAGTAAGTTCTGTAATATTTCTCTGTCGCAGACTTTAGTGAACGGAAGGGTTGAACATTGGACGTTACATTTCAGATGTGTTACGACCCGTGGCTCTACCCTTCATTCGATCCCTGCGAAACCCTACATTTCAGTAGGATAATGCACTACCGCATGTTGCAGGTCTTGTAAGGGCCTTTCTGGATACAGAAAATGTTCGACTGCTGCCCTGGCCATCACATTCTCCAGATCTCTCACCAATTGAAAACGTCTGGTCAATGGTGGCCGAGCATCTGGCTCGTCACAATACGCCAGTCGGTTTTCTTGATGAAGTGTGGTATCGTGTTGAAGCTGCATTGGCAGCTGTACCTGTACGCGCCATCCCAGCTCTGTTTGACTCAATGCCCAGGCGTATCAACGCCGTTATTACGGCCAGAGGTGGATGTTCTGGGTACTGATTTCTCAGGATCTGTGTACCCGAATTGCGTGATAATGTAATCACGTGTCAGTTGTAGTATAATATATTTGTCCAATGAATACCCATTTATCATCTGCATTTCTTCTTGGTGTAGCAATTTTAATGGCCAGTAGTGTACGTTACACACCACCGTGTTAACGCTACAACTGGGAGCCCTCTAGTGGCAGAAGGTGCAACTTGGAGCGGGAAAGTCGATCGACTAATAAGCCTGACATGTAATTCCTCAACCGATATTGAGAAGAGAATAAAAAATTCGGAGGCCTTACTTTTCAGTACACCCCCGTTTCACAAAATTTTAGCATTTTTCGTGAGAAATTGTGAATATAGACTGACTTGAGTCGCTTAGTACAAGAGTATACAGCTAAGGTGTGAAATTAAGTGTTTGGTTCCGCTTATTACGTAACGTATGATCGTATCAAAAAAAAAAAAAAAAAAATGGTTCAAATGGCTCTGAGCACTATGCGACTTAACTTCTGAAGTCATCAGTCGCCTAGAACTTAGAACTAATTAGACCTAACTAACCTAAGAACATCACACACATCCATGCCCGAGGCAGGATTCGAACCTGCGACCGTAGCGGTCGCTCGGTTCCTGACTGTAGCGCCTAGATCCGCACGGCCACTCCGGCCGGCTATGATCGTATCCGTATTTTACGTGCAGTGGGTAAATATTGCATCGAATACTATACAGCACTATAATCAGACAAAATAATTTACACAGAATACTGAGTTTTGCCTCTGCAGAGAAACTTTTCTTGTATTGAATTATTTTATCTTGTTCTATATCTTTCAGTAGATGATGGGAAGGATTACAAAGTTTGCAAAGCAGTTATTGTTAAGTTAAAAGTAATTTTCTTTCGCAAGTCTGTATCATAAATGACTTTGATTTTGCTAACACAGCTATTACAGTAGTGCGAATGATTACATTAGGACAGAGTCGTCCACGGCGGTCCACAGCGCACGTGAGCACGACGTGCGGGCCGAGGCGCGGCCAGTCTCGGCTTTCTTCGATGGTTCTCGGAAGTACTCGCTACAGAGCGACATTTCATTCGACACTGCGGAGCGGCGGCTGCTTCCAGCTCGGCAGCTTCGTGGTGCCAGGGCCGTTTACATGTCGCCACTTGTTTGTGGTATTAAAGACGTTCGCAGGTCCAGTGGCTGATTTCACAAGAAGAGGCAGTCTAGTGATCTACCGTCATTAGCCTTTAAAAATGAATGGGAGCGACAGAAGGGTAACAATTCTCAATATCTAATAACCGATATACGGTCGCGTAATCGACGCATAAACGACACTACAAGGCAGTGAAGAAATAATTTAAACGTTTAGTTCACGATCAAAGAGCAAAATAACTACGACGACCTACAGACGGGATTCGTTGCCAGGCACAGGGCACGTAATGAAACTGTTGGTACGAATAGATAATTTTCTGATGTTGTACGAATTGTTCACTGTTAGGTGCAACAGTTTTCGATGGAACTGAGCGAAGAGTGTGGAGACTTTGTACGTTACTTAAGGTACGTTTGCTAAATCAAGAGACATGCCTGAAACGATTTTTCGATTTTAAACATCCTGTTCTTGAATTTGTGAAGGATAAAAGAGAACAGTAATTTAAATTAGAACGTCTGGAATGGATTTCAGTACCCCACATTTTTAACATTTGGACCTGACTGCACACTGCCCGACGAAAGATATCGCAAGGCGAGAAACAACTTATTTCTGATTTGATGACAATGCATTTAAAAAAAAAATTGTATTGCGTAAGGAACACATTCAGACATAAACACCATCCATATCCCTGAACTCTTTGGCGTTAAAGAAAACGCAAAGTCTGAAGAATTCATTGCACGAAAAAATTACAAGGATACTTACCTAAACGTTTTGAGGTCATTGTCAATCTTACACCTGTTTCGAGTTATTTACGAGACTTGTAACCTCCCCCTTACTTATCGACCTTAATGACAGTAAACATTAAACCGTGTCTACCTAATGGGAATTTGCGAACAGCAATCGTCACCGAAGTTAATCTGTCGATAAAGAGGGAGGAAAGGGTTACATCTAAATGAAAGGAAAAATGCAAATGAAACTGGTGGAAATTAATTTCCAAAAGAGGTAAAGTTAATAAAGAAATTAACGTGCGGTCGTTACGTTAACAATTAACTGGCGTTAATTAGATATTTGAGATCGTGGGAAAATTACGGTCGCCAGTCCTATGGACAACTACTATAAAAACTGAAAAAGAAAGGTTGTTGCACATATAATTAGCACTAAAAGCGTGGCAACTGAAGGTTGACACGTGTTGTGTGAAAACTGAAAGTTTGTCAGAAGTAATAAATTTCGCAACTCTCTGACTTAATTTAGCAAAAGAATTAATAAAACCGGAAAATTGAAAGTTAATTTAGTGACTGAAATTAATAGTGAGCTTAGCTTCTGAAGCACTACGAAATTCAGTAAAATAAGGTTAGTCTTGAGCTACCTCAACAATCATTTCAAAAGCTACTTGAAGCTACGCAATTTAGAAATAAGAGATTTAACTTTGAACTTGAATTAAATGATTCTGAACAATTAACAATAGCAAAATTTAGTACGTACCAAGCTGAGCTGCAGTCACAGGTAAGCTAAAATATGGTAACAAAACTCGCACTCTTAATTTGTGCTTGTGTAATCTAAATATTGTAGCCAGCTATGAATACCTTAACTGAACTTTGAAATTAATCGTATGATATTAGTTTAATGCTGGCGTTTGAATTTCAACAACACTCGGGTTCATTCCGGAAAAGGAAGGGACACTTCTTGGTAATGCAATTGGGACAATGAACAACAAAGATTCACGCTAAGTTGCTGTAATTTTGTGAGGCAAATGGAACAATTTTAGAAACTGAGGTCTGTCATACAGTTCTAAAACTTTACGTGCTTCCAGTCTTCCTTGTTGGTTGATTGAAGGTTTGAAGTCGTCGGTCGAGGAGGTGGCGACAATCGCTCATTGTCGGCTGTAGCTGTTAGCAGAAGATGGATGTTGGCGCGCCTTCTTCTCGACACGGTCTCCAGCCGAAACGGGCTCTTGATGTGTGCCAGCTAACGCTTCCCGTCCGCGACACCATGTCAGAAACTAACATAGCAAGTCGAGCGCAATTACATGCTGCCAAACCCCGAAAGCGCGGCTACTCGCGGGAGCGTCACACAACACACCTGCTCCACCGCCCTACTCCTGCCAGACTCTCCTCTGCCCGCACTTCACGCGGCCAAGTTCACACTACCAAAGATCCTAAACACTTTGGTTCCCCACACGACCTATCGATGTATTCGTTCGATAGCATAGTTTTCCCTAGGCAAGACCCAGCGTAAAAATACAAATAGTATTTACAAAACAAACCAATCGTACATCGACATAAATGCATAATTATATATATATATATATATATATATATATATATATATATATATATATATATATATATATATATATATATATATATATAGTAAAACCATTACAATATATAAAGACACAGAAATGTTATATCTTCAGGTAACAAAATAAGGAAAAAAATTATAGTACAATAGATGGAAATAGGAGGATATGCATTTCCGGCGTTACAGACTGTTTGCTTTTTCAGTTGAAAACACCCCTTTGCATGTGCAGATGGAACAGATTGATTTGCCGTATAATTCGCATTTCAGACAGGAATACTTTTACTACAAACTACAGGAGGTCTACGTTGTTTTCCTCGAGAAGAGTTTCCATGTGTCCATAGTGAGACTGTTAATGCGGTAAAATATTTCGATCAAAATATGTCTGTGAAAGGGTTTTCTCAATTATGAAACTAAATAATTCACGATTACATGGCAACCCTAGTGCGAAACTGAGTGAAATTATCTGTGTCTGTCCGTATTCCGACAATATGTACCAAATACAAATGAAATGGTGTCTTCAGCGCACCAAAAATAATTAAATACCACCGAAAATTTGTTTTGTTTGTGATCTATATTATTGAGAACTATGAAATATGAAATAAAGTCATGTGCAGTGCGACTGTGTTGCCATTTAAACATGGTGCTGTCGCAGTTTCCACCACATCCCTCTCCTCATGCTCTGAGACTGCAAGGGGGTGGCGGCGCGGGAGGGGGCGATGGAGGAAGTTTGCAGCCAGGTAGGAGAACAATGGCACGCGAGTGAGACCACTGCTCATGTGCTCAAATCTTGGCCATCACTGCATTAGATGATTAGGCATGATGGAGTTCCGCGATGACCGTGTTTTATTGTGTTATTAAAAAATAAAACCAGTATATCAGATTATCAGTACCTAAAATATTTTGTACCTCAAAATTAGTGAACCCAATTAATTTGTCACAGCTGTAATTTTAATGCTTTGTAAGTTACTGAGTGCTAAATTCAGGTAGTTTATTCTGGCCTTTGTGGATTAATACAGACGAATGCCATCACAAAGAATGTTTGGTAACGGAACGACATAAATGTCCATTGATAACAGCATACTGCTCGTATGTTTATTTAAAAAAGAGGTTCATTTAAGATAATATATTTCCAAGTGCAGACAACATCATGTTGAAAAGTACGTGTCACTGTATGTATGAAACCGACGTTTTGGCCACAGTAGCAGTGGTCTTACTCTGGGTTTACTGGAGTTATTAAAACGATCCAATCTTCAAAGCGAGTAGTTGTGATTTTAATACCATGGGGTAGCGAATAGTTGTAATTTTAATACCAATGGGGGATCTTACTTTGTCGAATATATCGGTTTGCTAAGATCAATTCATAAACCACGCAATTGCGACCTATTAGAAGAGATCAGTCTCGTTTGATGACGATGTGTATTTTTTCCTTGCATATTAAAATAACCCTTGGAAGCAGAGTTTCTTGTTCCGCTTAGTTTTATACCTTCAACTAAATGTCCACACTATCTCACCATGGAAATGCTTCATTCAGAGTTTCCATTATATACAACTGCTTTATTCTTGACATATTCAACCAAATATTACAGATTTTCACATTCTGTTACAAGACTGCTCTCACTAATACACAGAAATACATTCTCATTGATCACAACTTTTAAGTAATACATAATGTTTGAGGGTCAGTAATACAAAAAATGTCTCGCATTATAAATGGCGACAGGTAACAGAAACTTCCTCTACTCCACAATGCAGAGAGGCTGTAAATGTAACCGTAGCATGTCTCCTGGAAAATATATTATTTCAGAACAAACTGTATAGTTACTTTGAGTGCAAACGAAAAGTTTACCGCTTCTTAGGCTAGTGGACCATATTAAAACATGTATGGACGAGGACAAAATACAGATATCTAGAACTGGAACATATTACTGAAACGATTTCTACAACAGAGCGTAAACCGTCACCTAACTCTTATCATCCGTAAAATTGACTGCCTTCTACTTCGTCAGGTAAAATACGTTGACTAACGAAATGCGTATTGTGTGGATATGTGATCGAGAGGAAAGTATTGCTACGTTACCATCAAGAATATGAGGAAATATAGTTGTCGATTTTAATAACTGTGTTGTATCCTCCACAGGTAACCATTTTGTCTAGGTTGTTACATCACAAATACATCTGATAGGAAAGCAGGAAGGAAATTCGCAAATATGTGAGCGACAATTTAAAGGCATCCGAAGACTAAACGAGGAAACATACGCGACTGAATTTGTAAGTAGGCTGTTTAGGTTCTTATATGTAGGCTGTTTAAGTTCTTATATTGGTAACGCCGCCGCCACGTAGAGCTCTCTGTATGAAAATCACTGGCTGTGCTGTGTGCAGTCTGTGGCTAATTTGCATTGTTGTCTGCCATTGTAGTGTTGGGCAGCTGGACGTGAACAGCGCGTAACGTTGCGCAGTTGGAGGTGAGCCGCCGGCGGTGGTGGATGTGGGGAGAGAGATGGCGGAGTTTTGAAATTTGTAATACTGGATGTTATGGGCTGCTATGTATGTTATGATTTTTCAACACTATTAAGGTAAATACATTGTTTGTTCTCTATCAAAATCTTTCATTTGCGAACTATGCCTATCAGTAGTTAGTGCCTTCCGTAGTTTGAATCTTTTATTTAGCTGGCAGTAGTGGCGCTTGCTGTATTGCAGTAGTTCGAGTAACCAAGATTTTTGTGAGGTAAGCGATTTGTGAAACGCATAGGTTAATGTTAGTCAGGGCCATTTTTTGCAGGGATTTTGGAAAGTCAGATTGCGTTGCGCTAAAAAAAATATTGTGTGTCAGTTTAAGCACAGTCTTATATAAATGTTCTAAGGGGATGTTTCAAATTTTATTAAGAGGTTGGGTATCATACATCATTATAAGGCAGTGAATCTCAGAACGTTTCTAAATATAAAGCGTTATCTTCAGGCAGTCTGAATGAGATTTTTCAAAGTGGTAAGAGACGCAGAAAATTTAAGGAATTTTAAAGATAGCATGAATTGAATGATTTTAGATTTGAGAGTAAAATCCATGGAAAGAGTCCAAAAATGGAGTGAACCATAAAGAGAATGAGAAGTCAATGGTTGCACCTTAGAAGCACAAGAAACAAATGTGAAGAGAGGAGTCAAAGAAGTACGAGGATGAAATGATTATTATATCACGGAAATAATTAGTACTAGAAGTTTATAACAGGAAGAAAAAGCTCGAACACTGCTGAATCCTCCGTCGCAAGAATGCCGTAGAAAATCATAGAACGGAAAAACACACAGCCCTGTCAAATTTGCCATATAGAATTATGGTTACACGCACATAATTCGAGCAGCCCACCAGAGACGGTGTCGCCAAACATGTTCTTCGTTTGGTTTCCTAGAACCGAACAAAAGAGCGGTACAAAAATTGGACGTGGAACGGTATTAAGCAACAAACCCGGGCCAGAGCCTCAGCAGTCTCGTACACTGTCATGAACGCAATGAAAAATGTCGTGTGGCGCCAGGACATGGTGCAAGTTTTTTAGTAGGACGCCACTTCGGCTCTGCGCTATGGGAACACTGACAGTACTTGTGGCTGGCGGGCCGTTTGTATTTGATCACGCAACGACTTGATTGGCTAACTTCAGTGCTAATTAATTCGGAAACGGCGCAAGGTATCGAACTTTTTTTAAGAATCATTTCTCAGCGTAACCTCCCCTGCAACACCCTTACGACCTTCCCATACTGTTTATGGAGGTATGTGACATTAGATGCCTATGCACAGATCGTGTAATTCGCGTAAACAACGGACCGCTGATTTGCGTACGTGGTTATCTCACCTGATAGCGACCCAGATGGATTCTATAGGACCAACATCAGGCGGATATGGTCACCGAGACGTCAACGTGAGTACACTATACTGCTCCTCAAACCATTGTGTCTCGATTCTGGTTTCGAGACACGAACAGTTATGACAACTCCGTCGGGAAAGACATCAAGCATGAAGGGATGCAGGTTGCTCGCAGCTATCCGCGTCTCTTCGATTACTACCAGAGGTACCATGCAAGAATGTCTCCCGTAGCATGATACTGTTCCCATCAGCCTGCGTCCGTAGCGCGCTTCACGTTTCGGACCGCCGTTCAACTCGATGACAGCGTTTGTGGAGACCACTATAGGCCTAGTATAGCAAAAATGTGATTCACCCGAAGATCCGACACGTTTCCATTGATCGACGGTCGAATATCGATGGTCCCGCGCACACTGCAATCGTAATTGTCGATGTCGTTGGGTTCAAATGGTTCAAATGGCTCTGAGCACTATGGGACTTAACTTCTAAGGTCATCAGTCCCCTAGAACTTAGAACTACTTACACCTAACTAACCTAAGGACATCACACACATCCATGCCCGAGGCAGGATTCGAACCTGCGACCGTAGCGGTCACGCGGTTCCAGACTGAAGCGCCTAGAACCGCACGGCCACCTCGGCCGGCCCGATGTCGTTGGGTCAACACGTAAACACGTAGGCGTGGTCTGCTGCGGAGCTCTATGTTCAACAATGTACAATTAACGGGGTACTGCGAAACACTTGTGGGTGCACCATCATTGTGCTCTTTCGGCAGAGATGACACAGATCACGATCCGTCTTACAGACATGCCTTCGAACCCCCTGTTCTGTGAAGAGTCGTGGGCGTCCACCATTTAGCGCCTAGTGGTAGTTTCACACTCCTCCTACTTACTTTCGGTAGATGCTCACGACAGTCATCGCCATTTTCGAGATACTCGTTCACAGGCTTTGCGTAATAATAATCTGTCCTTTCTCAAAGTCGCTTATCTCAATGAATATCCCTATTTCCATCCTATATCTTCGCTAGGGTAATTCCCCGACCGTGTCTGCTCCGCTTGTATACGAGTGTATTTGTTACCAACTCACACGCCCGTAATGCCACCTAGCGTCATTTAGCATCGTGGTCGACACTGGTCTTAATGTTCTGCCTTATCAGTGTATGTATGGAACAGGAATTCAAGGAAATTTTATTGTTACAGTGATCTCCAACAACATCGACGATAGACAAAACTATTGCTAGAGGACAGTGATAATTTCATTTGTCAACAAAATGGTGCTCCATTGCACTTCCATAACGATGTTCGTGCATCAGCTGGCAGTTTATTATTGATGCAATGTCCCCCACTTTCTCTGGAACTCATACTGTGTGATTTTTGCCTTTGGGGTTACATCAAATACAGGGCAACAATTAACTAAAAAAACGCAAATTAGTTACAAACTACGCTGTGCACACACTTTATTCGACATGTACGCGTCACTACGGATATTCGAATTTAGGTTATGACATGTTCGACATGCCTGCCATCATTTGCGATGATGTGGCGTAGACGAATAACAAAATTATACATGATGCGCTGAAGTGTCGGGAAATCGATGCTGTCGATGACATCCTGAATGGCTGTTTTCAGCTCAGAAATGGTTTTGGGATTATTTCTGTACACCTTTTCTTTAATCTAGCCGCACAAAAATGGGTTGTATGTGTTCAGATACGGAGAATATGGCGGCCAATCGATGACCATGCCAGTGGCCTCTGGGTACCCCAGAGCCAGAATGCCGTCCCCAAAGTGCTCGTCCAGGACATCAAACAATCTCCTGCTTCTATGTGGTCGAGCTACATCTTGCATGAACCACATCTTGTCTAAATCAGTGACACTTTAGATAAAGGCGATGAAATCGCCTTAGAAAACCTTCACGTACCGTTCGGTAATCACAGTGCCATCCCTGAATATCGCACCAATTATTCCATGACTGAGCATTGCACACCATACCGTCACCCGTTGAGGGTGAAGACACTACTCGATCGCGAAATGCAAGTTCTCACACTCCCAAATGCGCCAATTTTGCTTATTGACGAATCGATCCAAATGGCGTCGCTAAGCCAAACCATATATGCGCATACTAATTCCCATCATGTCCCGCGGCCAACCATGCAGTTTGAACGTCCTAACGAAAACAGTTCAAACGTTATAACGATTTTATTTCATATAGTTCAATAATTGTCACCCTGTACATTGTTTTCGCTACAGCACTTCCCCACAACATCGCTCACTAATGAAAGCGTATCAGGGAAGCTGTGACTGACATCAATGCAGACGCTGTAGGGCGAGTGTGAACGGATCTGGGCTATAGACTTAAACTGTACCGTGTGATTAACGGTTCACTCAATGAACATTCATCAATATGGCACAAACAACCTCACGAGTTGCTGTTTCCATATATACACTCCTGGAAATGGAAAAAAGAACACATTGACACCGGTGTGTCAGACCCACCATACTTGCTCCGGACACTGCGAGAGGGCTGTACAAGCAATGATCACACGCACGGCACAGCGGACACACCAGGAACCGCGGTGTTGGCCGTCGAATGGCGCTAGCTGCGCAGCATTTGTGCACCGCCGCCGTCAGTGTCAGCCAGTTTGCCGTGGCATACGGAGCTCCATCGCAGTCTTTAACACTGGTAGCATGCCGCGACAGCGTGGACGTGAACCGTATGTGCAGTTGACGGACTTTGAGCGAGGGCGTATAGTGGGCATGCGGGAGGCCGGGTGGACGTACCGCCGAATTGCTCAACACGTGGGGCGTGAGGTCTCCACAGTACATCGATGTTGTCGCCAGTGGTCGGCGGAAGGTGCACGTGCCCGTCGACCTGGGACCGGACCGCAGCGACGCACGGATGCACGCCAAGACCGTAGGATCCTACCCAGTGCCGTAGGGGACCGCACCGCCACTTCCCAGCAAATTACGGACACTGTTGCTCCTAGGGGTATCGGCGAAGACCATTCGCAACCGTCTCCATGAAGCTGGGCTACGGTCCCGCACACCGTTAGGCCGTCTTCCGCTCACGCCCCAACATCGTGCAGCCCGCCTCCAGTGATGTCGCGACAGGCGTGAATGGAGGGACGAATTGAGACGTGTCGTCTTCAGCGATGAGAGTCGCTTCTGCCTTGGTGCCAATGATGGTCGTATGCGTGTTTGGCGCCGTGCAGGTGAGCGCCACAATCAGGACTGCATACGACCGAGGCACACAGGGCCAACACCCGGCATCATGGTGTGGGGAGCGATCTCCTACACTGGCTGCACACCACTGGTGATCGTCGAGGGGACACTGAATAGTGCACGGTACATCCAAACCGTCATCGAACCCATCGTTCTACCATTCCTAGACCGGCAAGGGAACTTGCTGTTCCAACAGGACAATGCACGTCCGCATGTATCCCGTGCCACCCAACGTGCTCTAGAAGGTGTAAGTCAACTACCCTGGCCAGCAAGATCTCCGGATCTGTCCCCCATTGAGTATGTTTGGGACTGGATGAAGCGTCGTCTCACGCGGTCTGCGCGTCCAGCACGAACGCTGGTCCAACTGAGGCGCCAGGTGGAAATGGCATGGCAAGCCGTTCCACAGGACTACATCCAGCATCTGTACGATCGTCTCCATGGGAGAATAGCAGCCTGCATTGCTGCGAAAGGTGGATATACACTGTACTAGTGCCGACATTGTGCATGCTCTGTTGCCTGTGTCTATGTGCCTGTGGTTCTGTCAGTGTGATCATGTGATGTATCTGACCCCAGGAATGTGTCAATAAAGTTTCCCCTTCCTGGGACAATGAATTCACGGTGTTCTTATTTCAATTTCCAGGAGTGTATAATAATATAGTACCTCACCTCAATAGATAATTTTTTTGGAATACTTGACTGTGTCTAGATCGTTTTCAATAACCCTGTAGTGTGCAACGTCACAGAATTGAGACGATAATTTAACACATTGCTTAAGTCGGTGGATTTTCTCAGAACATGACAGAAGAAAGAAACGTTGTCTATATTTTACTGATTTATCCCCCTTCCTCTAGGTTCGTGGCAATCTCGCGGTACACAGGACCGGACGGGGATACCTTGCAGCGCTGTACCGACATGCCGCGCCCGCGGTTCATCAAGAGCCACCTGCCGTACGAGCTGCTGCCGCAACAGCTCTGGACCAAGAAGCCCAAGGTAAGAAATCATGTGGGCGAGTAGCTCCTCTCTGAACAATTCCGATAATCAACCAGATAAATGAGCCTTTAACTGGGTCATATTCCCTGATTATCTACATCTACACACAACTACATACACACTCCGGAAGCCATCGTACGGTGCATGGCACTGTACCGCTACTACTTTTTTCCTTTTTCTCAGAAGTAGAATAGGGACGTACGGAGCATGGCTGAGGATACACTGCACCCCTACTACTTTTTTCCCTTTCTATCAAAAGTACGAGGGCAGTTCAATAAGTAATGCAACACATTTTTTTCTGAAACAGGGGTTGTTTTATTCAGCATTGAAATACACCAGGTTATTCCCCAATCTTTTAGCTACACAACACTATTTTTCAACGTAATCTCCATTCAATGCTACGGCCTTACGCCACCTTGAAATGAGGGCCTGTATGCCTGCACGGTACCATTCCACTGGTCGATGTCGGAGCCAACGTCGTACTGCATCAATAACTTCTTCATCATCCGCGTAGTGCCTCCCACGGACTGCGTCCTTCATTGGGCCAAACATATGGAAATCCGACGGTGCGAGATCGGGGCTGTAGGGTGCATGAGGAAGAACAGTCCACTGAAGTTTTGTGAGCTCCTCTCGGGTGCGAAGACTTGTGTGAGGTCTTGCGTTGTCATGAAGGAGAAGTTCGTTCAGATTTTTGTGCCTACGAACACGCTGAAGTCGTATCTTCAATTTCTGAAGAGTAGCACAATACACTCCAGAGTGGATCGTTTGACCATGGGGAAGGACATCGAACAAAACAACCCCTTCAGCGTCCCAGAAGACTGTAACCATGACTTTACCGGCTGAGGGTATGGCTTTAAACTTTTTCTTGGTAGGGGAGTGGGTGTGGCGCCACTACATTGATTGCCGTTTTGTTTCAGGTTCGAAGTGATGAACCCATGTTTCATCGCCTGTAACAATCTTTGACAAGAAATTGTCACCCTCAGCCACATGACGAGCAAGCAATTCCGCACAGATGGTTCTCCTTTGCTCTTTATGGTGTTCGGTTAGACAACGAGGGACCCAGCGGGAACAAACCTTTGAATATCCCAACTGGTGAACAATTGTGACAGCACTACCAACAGAGATGTCAAGTTGAGCACTGAGTTGTTTGATGGTGATCCGTCGATCATCTCGAACGAGTGTGTTCGCACGCTCCGCCATTGCAGGAGTCACAGCTGTGCACGGCCGGCCCACACGCGGGAGATCAGACAGTTTTGCTTGACCTTGCGGCGATGATGACACACGCTTTGCCAAACGACTCACCGTGCTTTTGTCCACTGCCAGATCACCGTAGACATTCTGCAAGCGCCTATGAATATCTGAGATGCCCTGGTTTTCCGCCAAAAGAAACTCGATCACTGCCCGTTGTTTGCAACGCACATCCGTTACAGACGCCATTTTAACAGCTCCGTACAGCGCAGCCACCTGTCGGAAGTCAATGAAACTATACGAGACGAAGCGGGAATGTTTGAAAATATTCGACAAGAAATTTCCGGTTTTTTCAACCAAAATTGGCCGAGAAAAAAATGTGTTGCATTACCTATTGAACTGCCCTCGTAGCATAGGGAAATCAAGTGTCTATATACCTCCACACGAACACTAATTTCTCTTATCTTCTTGGTCCTTACGCGGAATGTACATTGCCGGCAATATAATTGTTCTGCAGTGAATTTCAAATGTTGGTTCCTGAAATTTCCTCAATAGTATTCCCCGAGAAGAACGTCGTCTTCTCTCCGGAGATTCCAATTGGAATTTCTGAAGCATCTTCATAATACTTGGATGTTGTTCGAATTGCTTCGATGTCTTTCTTTAATCCGACTTGGTGCGGATCCCAAACGCTGTAACAGTACTCACGAATGGGTCGTATTAGTGTTATATATGCGGCCTCCCGTGTGTGCAGCGCCTTAGTAATACAATATTCGAACATTACGAAATTGTTATTCCTACTCATCTGCATAAACTTATATTTTTCTACATTTGTACATAGCTGCCGTTCATCATAATCATCTACATTCGTGGATTAAGTTTATCGTCTTAGCTCCAACGTTTCCTCTACCGACCTACATCCCTTACCCCTTTGTGTATATATTAGAAAACTTTTCGTATTGCATTCTGTCTCCGTATTGCTTCCACTTCTGCTTAAATGTGTCGATTTTTTCAGTTATTGCAAACATTTTAAGCTCACTTCTATTTTCATCATTTCATAGGCTACCTTCTAGTTCACATCCTTTAACCGATTTCTGACGTCACTGTTCGACTTATGTCTTCCTTGTTTGCTAGCCAAGTCCCAGATCCGTAAATTAGCACTCGATCAGCAAGTGTTTTATAGTATTTCAGTTGCCTTTCTGCAGTTGTCTTTTTGTTTAGTATTCTTTTTATCGTTCCACAGGTACCCTGAAATTTTTCTGTCTTGTTCCTTATGTCTTTATCGTAATCAAAAGAAATGTCGCAGCCCCGGTAGTTAAACTGACCTACTTGCTCCATGATTTTGATTACCATCACTACTTTCGAGCGCATCTCTTGTTTCCCTCGGAATACCATTAGTTTCTTTTCCATTGACCTTTTTTAATTACAATTTTGGCCAATTTGATTATTACAGTTCTTCTTCTGATGTGGCGGTTATACTCTGGTTGCCAGCATACATTAATGTTTTTATATAATTGTCGCAACCTGGTTTCACTCCCTTGTTATTTCTTGTTGCCTCATTCCATTTTTTTGATCATATCATTTACATATAAACTGAATAAAGTTGGAGAAATACTGCTACTCCTTGTTTAGTTATAATGCCATTATTATTTAGTATTCCCCCGTTTTTATTGAAAATTTAAGTCGATTATATAAGCTTCTTATAGCCCGTTTAAAGTGTGCAATTCCATTTTCTTGTACTATTGACCAAAGTTTTGTTTTGCTTCACCTGTCAAGTTCCTTGACATAGTAGATAAAAGCTATCTGCGCCTCATTAATAAATTAACCTCATTTACTTATCAATGTCTGGAAAGTAAATCTCCTATCATTGTTGTTCGTCCAAACCTAAATCCACCCCGGTCTTCAGTCAATATTGTTTTGGCTGTTGATGTTAAAATTTTTGAATGTGCTTTATACCCAACTGTTAAAACACGTTCTCCCCTACAATTGTTACAGCCGTTTCGATCTCCTCTTTATTTAAAAATTGAGTGTATTTCCTATATTCCCTCTTTTTGTAGCATAAATTTCAGAAACGTAAAAATCTTAGTTTCAGCAGAATTCCGCAATATTTTATTAACTCTCTGTTAATGGCATCTATACCAACTGCCTTTCTGTTGTTCATTTTTTTCAAGCTTTTCCAATTTTTCTAATATCAGTACAATCCCCCCATCATACATTTCCGCATCATACATTTTATAGTTTTACCCACTGTTTTTCATTGACTGTGTTATTGTTTAATGTACCTATTTCTTGTCTATGTTTCAGTGGTTTCTGGGCAGTAGCTTGTTGTCTACCAATGCCATTTTGTAGATAAATGACATATATGTCGCAAGTTGCTCTATATGCAGGGTGGTCCATTGATCGTGACCGGGCCAAATATCTCACGAAATAAGCGTCAAACGAAAAAACTACAAAGAACGAAACTTGTCTAGCTTGAAGGATGGCGCTATGGTTGGCCCGTTAGATGGCGCTGCCATAGGTCAAACGGATATCAACTGCGTTTTTTGTAATAGGAACCCCCATGTTTTATGACATATTCGTGTAGTACGTAAAGAAATATGAATGTTTTAGTTGGACCACTTTTTTCGCTTTGTCATACATGGCGCTGTAATAGTCACAAACATATGGCTCACAATTTTAGACGAACAGTTGGTAACAGGTAGGTTTTTTAAATTAAAATACAGAACGTAGGTACGTTTGAACATTTTATTTCGGTTTTTCCAATGTGATACATGTACCTTTGTGAACTTATCATTTCTGAGAACGCATGCTGTTACAGCGTGATTACCTGTAAGTACCACATTAATGCAATACATGCTCAAAATGATGTCCGTCAACCTCAATGCATTTGGCAATACTTGTAACGACATTCCTCTCAATAGCGAGTAGTTCGCATGCCGTAATGTTCGCACATGCATTGACAATGCGCTGACGCATGTTGTCAGGCGTTGTCCGTGGATCACGATAGCAAATATCCTTCAGCTTTCCCCACAGCAAGAAATCCGAGGACGTCACATCCGGTGAACGTATGGGCCATGGTATGGTGCTTCGACGACCAATCCACTCGTCATGAAATACGCTATTCAATACCGCTTCAACCACATGCGAGCCATGTGCCGGACATCCATCATGTTGGAAGTACATCGCCATTTTGTCATGCAGTGAAACACCTTGTAGTAACATCGGTAGAACATTACGTACGAAATCAGCATACATAGCACCATTTGGATTGCCATCGATAATATGGGGGCCAATTATCCTTCCTCCCATAATGCCGCACCATATACTAACCCGCCAAGGTCACTGAAGTTCCACTTGTCGCAGCCATCGTGGATTTTCCGTTGCCCAATAGTGCACATTATGTCGGTTTACGTTACCGCTGTTGGTGAATGACGCTTCGTCGCTAAATAGAACGCGTGCAAAAACTCTGTCATCGTCCCGTAATGTCTCTTGTGCCCAGTGGCAGAACTGTACACAACGTTCAAAGTCGTCGCCATGCAATTCCTGGTGCATAGAAATATGGAACGGGTGCAATCGATGTTGATGTAGCGTTCTGAACGCCGACGTTTTCGCGATTCCCGATTCTCGCGCAATTTGTCTGCTACTGATGTGCGGATTAGCCGCGACAGCAGCTAAAACACCTACTTGGGCATCATCATTTGTTGCAGGTCGTGGTTGACGTTTCGTATTTGCGTGAACACTTCCTGTTTTCTTAAATAACGTGACTATCCGGTGAACGGTCCGGACACTTGGATGATGTCGTCCAAGATCCCGAGCAGCATACATAGCACACACCCGTTGGGCATTTTGATCACCATAGTCATACACCAACACGATGTCAACCTTTTCCGTAATTGGTATACGGTCCATTTTAACACGGGTAATGTATCACGAAGCTAATACCGTCCGCACTGGCGGAATGTTACGTGATACCACGCACTTATACGTTTGTGACTATTACAGCGCCATCTATCACAAAGCGAAAAAAGTGGTCTAACTAAAATATTCATATTTCTTTACATGCTACACGAATGTGTAATAAAAATGGGTGTTTCTATTTTTAAAAAACGCAGTTGATGTCCGTTTCACCTATGGCAGCACCATCTAGCGGGTCAACCATAGCGCCATCTGGTTTACCCCTTCAAGCTAGATGAGTTTCGTTCTGTGTAGTTTTTTCGTTTGATGCTTTCTTCGTGAGATATTTGGCCCGGTCACTATCAATGGTCCACCCTGCATAGTTTCACATTCTCGTTTAGGAGTTGCTCAATTCCGATCATATTCTGCTCTTAATTCTGGAGTTTTTCCTTGCAGATATTTTAGGTATGCTTCCTATTTCTCTTCAGGTTCGTCGTAACACAAATGAATTATCCCAAGTCGTAGTACGCCTAACACTTCCAAAAGTTCACAGACCTCTGGTCTGAACAACACTCTCCACACACAGCAGCATAAATACCTCATTGGGTGTTAGTTGCACTCGATACCTCAAAACGACGCCAGGTCGCGAAGGTTTGTACTGCACTATTCACCTCCATGCACCTGCTCTCCATTTCCGGAGTTTTTTGGCCCACTGAAAATATGAATTTTATGACCCGCTGTGTGCCATGCCCTTCCACGAGGTGGCCAAACCACGACCCTTCGTACTGTACTGTTCAGTTCCATTTAGCGGCTCGTCATTTCCGAGTATTTCTGGTCCACTGAAGAAACGAAGATTTTGTGTTCCGCTATTTACCATTCCCACTTCGTGTGGTTACCCACCCCAGCTGTCCTTTTCATGCATTTACACTCGCAATGTTATCTCAGAAACTGTTTGATATGGATCTGCAGTCACAAACTGCATAAACTTCTTTCGGGTCTGAAACCGAGATAAATTTACAGGAAAAGATTGTGAGACATACACGAGAACACCGCATATAAAACTAGATCTTTTTGTTCATGTTTCACACGTCCTAGGGCTATATTAATCATAGAAACAGGTCAAGCAGTAATTGTCTCGGAATTTTTCGCATGTTGTAAACGTCGCATTTTTCTTCCTACACTAAAACAAATTTGGTTTACCGTCATAGAAGGTAGTCTCTCATTGCATAGTTTGGCAGGAGCTCTTGCGTAACGCTGCTCGAAGTCAAAAAAGGAAACTAACAGTGTACGAAGTTCTGTACGCTTTAATTAATCACTTCGTGGAAATTTACTTGCAGAGTTCTCGTGAAAGCTGTAACTACAATCCTTTCTTGGAAATTTATTGCTATCGCAAATTTTCCTTTGCCTTTGCTTTCTATGCATTTCACGAATATGCTACTGAACATTATCTTCACTCATTTGTGCGGAAAATGACATAAAAACTGAAAATGAAAATACATGCGCGTAGATACTTGGCCCAACAACCCTCAGATTTCAGTTCTGTACAGTATCAATCGTTCCCCGGAAACTGCAGTAATATACGTGGTTTATTCCTCGCCAGACCCGCACCAAACACCCTTTTTTTAGCTCTTGGCCATCTGGAGCTCCCATTTTCGTCACTTTAATTTCTGGTCAAGCCGCTAACACAGCAATAAATCTGGACGAAATCGGTGATGACAAAGAGGCTCCGTCTGTTTGTATGATAGGTTTCGACGGACACAGGCTTAGTAGCGTACTTTAAACACAAGTGAATAGGTTAACAGGTATTTTATTGTACGTTTTCTTCCGCGCGGTGAAGCCTAATTTTTCCTACTAAGATGCAGCTCAGCTTGTGTTAAACTGTCAAAGATTTTTTAATCTCTTTCCCCATCACCTTCTGTATGTGAACAATTTTTCACGCTTTTCTCCAACGGGCTTATCTGATATGTTTTGTGACTGTCATTTCAACTGATGTTGTTGAACATGCTGTTATGTTGTTTGTGTAAATCTTCTCTCCAGTGGAGTTCTATTACTTATTTTTATATCTATAAACCTGCATTTACATAGAGTCTAAAGTAGTTATAAATTCAGGTAGAGGTGTAATATGATTACGTTTTCCTTATATTGTCTTCGTCTTCTGCTTCCTCTTCACACACACACACACACACACACACACACACACACACACAGGTTGTTCTCTCAACGTTTAGTCTTAATGTTTTCTGGTATGTTCCCTTCACCTTTACTTACTCTTTACCTTAAATAGTTGTCTCACATGTGAACTGCTGAAGATGACATTTACTCCGTTTTGCACCTCACTCTTTGTGTGTAATATACATTTCAAAGGTTTTCAACAGAACTGAAAACTCTTTCATGAAGATCATAAGAGTCGGATGATGGTCTTGTAAGCCTAAAACTGGTTGACTAAATACATAAAGAAATTAGTGCCGTAAAATAAACCTATTTTTACGTTTTTCTTACATATATGTGAAGTTATCGTACCAAGCAGCGCCATATAACTCAATTAATATGATAGTGGTTGGCCTTTTCATGCATGATAGTGCTTTCGTTATTGAGAACGCTGAGCTGTAATTGTGTTTGTCACAAATAGAATGATTGAAATTATTGTCTGTGGAGTAATTTAGGAGAGGGGTTAAAGAGAATTGCAAAGTTAGCCATTTTTGAGTCCTCTTTTCCTTACAACGCCAAGGACATTGCAGAACTTTTCTTAAAACTGGCGGTGTAATACGTTCTGCGGTAAATTGGACCCTCTTCGCCTGTTCGTTTATAGTATACACAATTCACAGTCTGTGGGTTCTTACATGACAACAGATGTTATTTTGTATTCCTTTCTGTATCACGAGCATACCCTATGAAAATAGAGCACAAAAAACGAAAAGGCAAATAAGATCCCTAGAAGTACCAGTCCACTTATTCAAACGTTCCACTACGTTTATGCCCTGTTTACACAGTAGGCCAGAGAGGAAAACAAATTAAGGCTTTAACAGCTACGTATTGTAAATTTAAATGTACTTCAGTTTGCTGTTAGCCTGAATACACAGTAAGCTAATTATGCTGCAGACGGGGTAAACGCAGAAAGAAAACAGTCAGAAAAGAGATTGAATAAAGGAAGTTAAGCTACCTGCTTGGAAATCTCTTTTATAGCTTACCAGTCTGTTTGCTTTAATTCTAAAACAATTCATTGTTATTTATACACACTCGAAAGCATATTCATGAGCTTAGAAAATACACTCCCCGTTTCGGTGAGAAAACGGCCAACGAAATGCGTTTATGGACATCTTTCCAAATAGCAGGTAGTCTCTTTGGTACTCGAACCGGTTTCAACTTTCAGCAGCGATTTTTACCTATAGCATTGTCATATGGATTTTCTAATTAATAAATTTTTTTGTGAATGTAGATACGTAATTCTGGATGAGATACCTATTAGTACTCCTGACGATCGTTGAATTACCGTGTAAGTCCTGCTTACTAACGTATGGGCACGGGAAAACATTAATTAAGGTTGTCATAAATCTGCAACATCCACTTTCAGTCTGTTGGTTACTCGTCGTTATGATTTCCACGGGACATACAGTCGTGTCTAGACAGTAATGATGCAGCTTTATAAGGCTCCGTTTCTCCTTCAGTCTTTAGTAATGTGGGAATTATGATTCTTTATCATTCTCGTAAGTACGAAGAAGGTCAATAACGGCAGTCTCCGTCTCTTTTTCTACAACATTACAGTAAATACTTCGGTACAACACTGATGTTAGAAAGTCATGAGGCGCCGATATGCACCTATACACATGGCAGTAGAACCGCGTTTACAAGGTATAAAAGGGCAACGCATTGGCACAGCTGTCATTTGTACTTACGTGATTCATGCGAAAATATATCCGACGTGATACGGATGGACGATTGGTATTAATAGACATTGAACGCGGAAACGTAGTTGGAGCTAGACTCATGGGAGATTCCATTTCGGAATTCGTAAGGGAATGCAATATATAGAGATCGACAGTGTCTAGAGTACGCCGAGAATAGCGGATTCCAGGCATTACATCTCACCACGGACAACGAAATGGCCGACGACCTTCACTTAACGACAGAGAGTAGCGACGTTTGCGTAGAGTTTTCAGTGCTAACAGACAAGCAACTACGCGGAAAATAACCGCAGATGTCAATGTCGGGCATAGACGACAGTGTGATCAAATCTGGCGACCAATGCGAGCGCCTTTGCTACCACCACGACTTCTTCCTGCAGCACCTGCAGACCATATCTATTGAACCCTAGACGACTAGAAACACCGTGGCCTAGTCTGATGAGTCCCGCTTTCAGTTGGTAAGAGCTGATGGTAGGTTTCGAAATGTGACGCAGACCCAACAAAACCGTGGACACGAGTTGTCAATAAAGCACTGTGCATACTGGTTGTGGCTCCATAATGGTGTGGGCTGTGTTTACGTGGAATGTACTGCTTCCTCAGGTCCAAATAGGCATTCTGGACATTTGGAACGAGTGATTCGGGCACCCAGATCGCCCGAGGTGAACCTGTCGAATATTTATCGTATAGAGTCGAGAGGTCAGTTTGACTGATGACCTCGCTCTGCAAGGCACTTAGAATGACAGGTACATTAGCTACAGCATGAAAACACAAACACGTTAATAAACTCGAATATTTTTAAGTTTGGACCCCAAATTATGCCAGTAAAAATTTTCGTTTTGAGAAAGTCTTTCGCTGTATAGCATTGAAAACACAAATTCCCATCATGAATTTTGATATCGATTTTAGCAAAGTTAGGAAGTGTCTAACAAAAGCCGAAAAACGACTCTCTTTATTTTCGTACAGAATGTTCTTTCAAAATTTGATCAAAACCGGTGACCAACATGTCACAACGCCTCCACCACCACCGGTTGTATGCAAAATTAACTCTGCTGTGCGTAGTAAATGGTTTCACATACCTTCAGTTACAAAAGTATGTATACTTCAGTACAATGATCTATACATTAGCTTGAAAGTAACACATACAAAACATTTTTTTAACAACTCATTAAGCCATATGTGTAACCACTTGCACAATTCCTGAATTGAAACATGATGACGTTAAGCCTTTGTTTAAGAAAAGAGACAAAGAAATACCATCAAATTTCCGTTCAATTTCACTTTTACCAGCATTCTCAAAAATTTTAGAAAAGTTAGTATACAGTCGGTTTCTTAGCCATCTGACAACAAATAATATATTGTCCAAGTCTCAGATCGAATTTCTAAAGGGTTCTGATATTGTGAAGGCTGTTTACATATACAGCGAAAATGTATTTAATTCATTAGGCAAAAAATTACAAGCTACTGGTATAGTTTGTCATCAGTCAAAGGCATTTGACTGTGTAAATCACAATATCTTTCTAAGTAAATTAGAATATTACGGTGTAACAGGAAATGCTGCAAAATGATTCCATTCCTGGTTCTCCTAAAGGAAACAAAGGGTGTCATTAGGAAAAAGGCGGGACTTCAGCTATCATATTCTATTCAACTGGGAACCTGTTACATGTAGCGGACCGTAAGGTTCCATCTTAGGGCCGTTGATTTTTCTTAGGTGTACAACGACCTTTTATAAGCCACAGAATCAGATACCAAGTTTGTACATGATACAAAGATCGCAACAAATATCAAATCAAGTATAGTCTCAGGTATATCGGTTAACGAAATTTTCATGGACTTCAATAAATGGTTTAAGCGGACAGTGTTAAATTCTTGCTTGATAATAAATTCAACTGCGAGGAGCACACCACAGAACAGATGCGCCTAAACAAGTCTTTGTTAGGAATACGTAAGTTGTCAAACATAGTGTATATGCAAACGAAACGTCTGACATACTATGCTTACTTTAATTCCATAACGTTATATGAGACTGTTCTTTCGGGTAACTCATCAAGCCAAGGTAATATTTCCGGGTACGAAAACATGTTCAAATGTGTGTGAATTCCTAAGGGATCAAACTGCTGAGGTCATCGGTCCCTAGACTTACATAGTACTTAAACTAACATACGCTAATAACAACACACACACCCTTGTCCGAGGGAGGACTCGAACCTCCGGAGGGAGGGGCCGTGCAATCCGTGACACGGCGCCTCAAACCGAACACATGTAATAAGTATCATTTGTGGAGTGAATTCAAGAACATCCTGCAGACACCTGTTTAGAGAACTAAGGGTATTGACAACTGCTTCCCAATACATTTACTTCTTTGTGAAATTTGTCATTAAAATACACCTCTCTTTGAAAGAAACAGTTCATGGAATCGATACTAGAAATGAGAGTAATCGTCACCCTCACTTTGGCCCAAATAGGTATCTGTTATTTAGGAACACACATTATCGTTATCTTGGCAGCAGACATTAAAAGTTTAACTACCATTAAAATTCAGTTCAACAGGAGCCTAAGCATTTACCGTGGCCAATTACTTCGACTCCATTGATGAATATCTTAGTAGAAACAGCTGACGTGTGTATGTTACCATTAATATAAAATAATACGAATATTTTTGTAATCAGACCTCTGACAATTCAGGGCACTAACTCTGTCATTGTAAATAGGTGTTGAAAAATCATTCTTCAGTTCAATGTTTCTTACCTCACAAACGCACTCATTGCACATCCATGACGATCATTCCACTTGGTATCTGTGGAAGGTTCATTAGTATATTTGTTTACTTTGTAAATATTTATTATGCATTCCTGTTCTTCTGACACGTTCTGTAATCTCGAAGATCTCCTCAATACTGATCAATTGGATCAAAAAGTATATCTAATCTAATCTAATCTCATTCAGTATAAGAATGTAAGAACCGTAAGACCTGCATGACATTTGTGGAAAGGTTAAACTTCCAAATTTGTTGTGAACATTAAAACTTTATGCATTTGAATATAACATCCTTTAAATAATTTTACATAGATATTAATTTAATGCACTGGCTGTCTGACTATATTGCAACTGTATTACAGAAGGTACTTCTTTCTTTCGTGATATAAATGCCCACTTAGGATTACACTTTACAACAAGAATCTTTCGAAAGTTTAACTTCGTTCCGAACAAATATTGAGTACTAGTTTCTTTAACGAAGTAAGCTGGCAGTCTTGCTGTGAAAGCAGCATTAATAGTGAATTTATAAGCAGAGCAATTGTCCACTGCAACTTGTATACGTACTTGAATAGACTATGATGGAACTGATAGGGTACCCTCTAACTATAAAGGACTCCAAGTTTTACTTTTCTGTATACTACAACAACAACACTACAGAATAACCTACACCATGTAAAAAGGGTAACGAAATACAGTGCTTAGAGCTTGCCTTGGATGGACAAACTCGACAACTTTCTGCTCATTTAATAGTTGCACATAAATCTGGTTCTATTTTGTACATAGCACGGACTATTGGCATAGTCTTCTGCTCTTGGTACGACGTCATGTGCTATACCTTTTCCACCAGTTGTCCATGATAATGGTCGACGCTGGGCTGGTTATTATATTTTAGGCGAATGCACAACCATCTTTCGTATGCTCTAAAATTACTCTATCCTCAGATTTTCAAAAAACCACATCCCTGTGCCGAACACACGACTCTGTCCATTCGATCACTACGAACAATGAAACTTCTTGGCAGATTAAAACTGTGTGCCGGACCGAGACTCCAACTCGGGACCTTTGCCTTTCGCTGGCAAGTGCTCTACCAACTGAGCTACCCAAGCACGATTCACGCCCCGTCCTCACAGCCTTACTTCTGCCAGTACCTCGTCTCCTACCTTCCGAGCACTTGCCCGCGAAAGGCAAAGGTCCCGAGTTCGAGTCTCGGTCCGGCACACAGTTTTAATTTGCTAGGAAGATTCATATCAGCGCACACTACGCTGCAGAGTGAAAATCTCATTCTGACTACGAACAATGTTTTACCTGTTACTTTCATAAAATATCTAGGATGAATTAAATTGGAACACCACATAAACTAATCGCAGGAAAGACTGGTGCCAGACTGCGATTCGGAGCTCACAGAACCTCGTTCGCGCAAAGCTTGAAATTGCTCATAAGTATGGGATAAGCACCAGATAGGACTGTTAGAGAAAATAGAGGAAAACCTTGAACAGCAGCGCGTTTCGTTACAGGTTCATTTATTAAGCACGTAAGCGCCACGGAGATGATCAACGAAGTCCAGTGGCACAAGAGAGGCGTTCTGCATCACTGTATCGCTTACTGTTAAAGTTCCGAGGGGGTGCGTTCATAGAAAAGTCAACAAATATAATTCTTCCTCTGACGTATATCTCGTGGAAAAACCTTGAAGATAAAATCAGAGATTCGAGCCCACAAGGAGGTTTACCGTCAATCGTTCTCCCGGAAAACTTTTTACGGCTGGAACAGCAGAGGGTTGAAGTGGCAGTGCTACAAAAAATGTCCTTTGCCAAACACCGCAAGGTATCTTGCGGAGTGTAGCTGTAAATGCAGATGTCGTTGTAGATGTTAACAACAGTTGTACACTGAGCATCGTTCACACGTACGGCGACTTGCTACTACATACAGACTTACCTGCAGAAATAATGAAGACAGAACATTGTTTATACTAGTACTGGGAGCGTGTCGCCCAGTAAACTGCTTGTGACTCACAGGCCATCTGTCGATTGACAAACAAATTTCCTTTTGAAGGGTGCAGTAACTTCCCACGTGATCCCACGTCGCTGCAGCGTACCACATAAAAATTAATTTTAACTCTCCTCAGTGTGACATTTTATCAAAGAAGTACTCGATGGATTTTATACAGTAGTTTATAATACTCCACATTTTTACGCAACTCTACAGTCAGATGTTGATGTTGTGGTCTTCAATCCAGAGACTGATTTGATGCAGCTCTCTATGCAACTCTATTCTGTGTAAGCTTCTTCATCTCCCAGTACCTACTGCAAACTACATCCTTCTGAATCTGTTTAGTGTATTCACATCTTGGTCTCCCTCTAAGATTTTTATCCTCCACGCTGCCCTCCAATTGGTGATCCTCAGAAAATGTCCTAACAACCGATCCATTCTTCTAGTCAAGTTGTGCCACAAATTTCTCTTCTCTCCACTTCTATTCAATACCTCCACATTAGTTAAGTCGTCTACCCATCCAATCTTCAGTATTCTTCTGTAGCACCACATTTCGAAAGCTTCTACTCTCTTCTTGTCTAAACTATTTATCGTCCACATTTCAATTCCATACATGGCTACACTCCATACAAATACTTTCAGAAACGACTTCCTGACGCTTAAATCTATACTCGATGTTAACGAATTTCTCTTCTTCAGAAACGCTTCCCTTGCTATTGCCAGTCGACATTTTATATCCTCTCTACTTCGACCATCATTAGTTATTTTGCTCCCCAAATAGCAAAATTCATTTACAAGTTTAAGCGTCTCATTTCCTATTCTAATTCCCCCAGCATCACCCGATTTAATTCGACTACATTCCATTATCCTCGTTTTGCTTTGGTTGATATTCATCTTATATCCTGCTTTCAAGACACTGTCCATTCCGATCAGCTGCTCTTCCAGGTCCTTTGCAGTCTCTGACAGAATTACAAGGTCATCGGCGAACCTCAAAGTTTTTATTTCTTCTCCATGAATTTTAATTCCTACTCCGAATTTTTCTTTTCTTTCCTTCATTGCTTGCTCAATATGCTGATTGAATAACATCGGGGATAGGCTACAAGCCTGTCTCACTCCCTTCCCAAGCACTGCTTCCCTTTCATGCCCCTCGACTCTTATTACTACCAACCGGTTTCTGTACAAATTGTAAATAGCCTTTCGCTCCCTGTTTTTTACCCCTGCCACCTTCAGAATTTGAAAGAGATTATTCCAGTCAACATTGTCAAAAGATTTCTCTAAGTCTACAAGTTCTAGAAACGTAGGTTTGCCTTTCCTTAATCTATTTTCTAAGATTAGTCGTAGTGTCAGTATTGTCTCTCGTGTTCCAATATTTCTACGGAATCCAAACTGATCTTCCCCGAGTTCGGCTTCTACCAGTTTTTCCATTCGCCTGTAAAGAATTCGTGTTAGTATTTTGCAGCCGTTCGGTAATTTTCAAATCTGTCAACACGTGGTTTCTTTGGGATTGGAGTTATTATATTCTTCTTGAAGTCTGAGGGTATTTCCCCTGTTACATATATCTTGCTCACCAGATGGTAGAGTTTTCCACAATATTTCGGCTGACAACCTTACAGTCATCTTCAGGCGAGTGTTTGACACTGGAGATCGCTAGTGCAAGTCGTTCTATTTATACGTAAAAGTGCCGCAAGACGCGCAAGCGCAAGTTACCCTTGCATGCGCGCCACCTGTCAATTCCAAGGCCCTCTACAATATTACTGCATCTATGGAGCACAAACGAATGCGTGAGACAAGTAAAACATGCACGCAGACATGTCCAAAACAATAAAATGCTAAATTTCAATATTAAAATTAAAATTACTTATCGCTCGACATGTCAGAGGCCATAAAAAGTTTTCTTTTGGTTGATATTAAAGAAATCAACGGGTCCCAGGCCTTATTCAATTAAAAGCCGCCATCACGATTAATGAGATTCTCCGCCAAACGTATTTCCACGGATTCCTTAACCACTGGATCCCAGAAGGATCTCGATGAGGCCAAGATTTTCGTGGCAGAATGATCAATAGTATGTCCTGTGGAAATACAATGTTCGGCTATGGCCGACTTACTGGGCTGTAAAAGGCGAGTGTGGCGCTCATGTTCAACGCTGCGATCGTGTACTGTGCGTGTGGTCTGACCAATGTAGGCTTTCCCACACTCACAAGATATTTTATAAATTCCAGCCTTCCGTAATCCCAGATCATCCTTGGCTGAGCCCAGAAAAGCACGAGTCTTTGTAGGTGGCCGGAAGATTGCTTTCACACGATGTTTCTTTAAAATTCTGCCTACTTTCGATGAAATGTCACCGACATATGGGAGAAATGCTCTGGACTTAAACACCTCCTTATCCTCTTGATCTTGTGGGTGGTCACGTTTTTTCATCCTTAAAGCAGTACTGACCTGATGTGCAGAATATCCATTATGTTGAAATACAGATTTCAAGTGCTCTAATTCGTCTGCAAGGCTGTCTTTATCAGACACGACATGTGCCCTATGCACCAACGTTCGAAGGACGCCCATAGTTTGTGACGGGTGATGACAGCTTGACGCCTGCAGGTACAGGTCCGTATGCGTGGGTTTTCGACAGACAGAATGCCCCAATGACCCATCCACCTTGCGATTAACCATGACGTCCAGAAATGGTAGGCAAACATCCTTTTCAACTTCCATCGTAAACTGAATGTTTGTGTGGATGGAATTCAGATGTTGTAAAAACCGTGACAGCTCTTCTTCACCGTGAGGCCACACTACAAAAGAGTCGTCCACGTATCGCCAGAAGACTGTTGGTTTAAACATCGCCGAATCGAGAGCCCTCTCCTCAAAGTTTTGTCAGGGCTGGCTCTCCCAAGGCTATCAGTAGTTCTAATGGAATTTTGTCTAATCCTGGGGCATTGTTTCGACTTAGGTCTTTCAGTGCTCTGTCAAACTCTTCACGCAGTATCATATCTCTCATTTCATCTTCATCTACATCCACTTCCAGCTCCATAATAATGTCCTCAAGAACGTCGCCCTTGTGTAGAGCCTCTATATACTCATTCCACGTTTCTGCTTTTCCTTCTTTGCTTAGAACTGGGTTTCTATCTGAGCTCTTGGTATTCATGCAAGTGGTTCTCTTTTCTCCAAAGGCCTCTTTAATTTTCCTGTAGGCAGTATCTATCTTACCCCTAGTGTTATACGCCTCTACATCCTTACATTTGTCCTCTAGCCATCCCTGCTTAGCCATTTAGCACTTCCTGTCGATCTCATTTTTGAGACGTTTGTATTCCTTTTGCCTGTTTCATTTACTGCATTTTTTTTTTATTTTCTCCTTTCATCAATAAAATTCAATATCTCTTCTGCTACCCGATCCTCTGCTGCCTTCACTATTTCATCTCTCAAAGCTACCCATTCTTCTTCTACTGTATTTCTTTCCCCCATTCTTGTCAATCGTGCCCTAATGCTCTCCCTGAAACTCTCTACAACCTCTGGTTCTGTCTGTTTATCCAGGTCCCATCTCCTTAAATTCCCACTTTTTTGCAGTTTCTTCAGTTTTAATCTACAGTTCATAACCAATAGATTGTGGACCGAGTCCGGATCTGCCCCTGAAAATGTCTTGCAATTTACAAACCTGGTTCCTAAATCTCTGTCTTACCATTATATAATCTATCTGAAACCTGAATGAGATTTTCACTCTGCAGCGGAGTGTGCGCTGATATGAAACTTCCTGGCAGATTAAAACTGTGTACCCGACCGAGACTCGAGCTCGGGACCTTTACCTTTCGCGGGCAAGTGCTCTATCAACAGAGCTACCGAAGCACGACTCACGCGCGGTACTCACAGCTTTACTTCTGCCAGTATCTCGTCTCCTACCTTCCAAACTTTACAGAAGCTCTCCTGCGAACCTTGAACAACTAGAACTCCTGAAAGAAAGGATACTGCGGAGACATGGCTTAGCCACAGCCTTGGGGATGTTTCCAGAATGAGATTTTCACTCTGCAGCGGAGTGTGCGCTGATATGAAACTTCCTGGCAGATTAAAATTGTGTGCCCGACCGAGACTCGAACTCGGGATCTTTGCCTATTGCGGGCAAGTGCTCTACCAACAGAGCTACCGAAGCACGACTCACGCCCGGTACTCACAGCTATACTTCTGCCAGTATCTCGTCTCCTACCAGGCTGTGGCTAAGCCATGTCTCCGCAGTATCCTTTCTTTCAGGAGTGCTAGTTCTGCAAGGTTCGCAGGAGAGCTTCTGTAAAGTGTGGAAGGTAGGAGACGAGATACTGGCAAAAGTAAAGCTGTGAGTACCGGGCGTGAGTCGTGCTTCGGTAGCTCTGTTGGTAGAGCACTTGCCCGCGACAAGCAAAGGTCCCGAGTTCGAGTCTCGGTCGGGCACACAGTTTTATCTGAAACCTGTCAGTATCGCCAGGCTTCTTCCATGTATACGACCTTCTTTTATGATTCTGGAACCAAGTGTTAGCTATGATCAAGTTATGCTCTGTGCAAAATTCTACCATGCGCCTTCCTCTTTCATTCCTTACTCACATTCCATATTCACCTACTACGTTTCCTTCTCTTCCTGTTCTTAATATCGAGTTCCAAACACCCATGAGTATTAAATTTTCCTCTCCCTTGACTATCTTTATAATTTCTTTTATCTCATCATACATTTCATCAATCTCTTCGTCATCTGCTGCGCTAGTTGGCATATAAATTTATACTACTGTGGTAAGCGTGGGCTTCGTACTATCTTGGCCACAATAGTGCGTTCACTATGCTGTTTGTAGGAGCTTACCCGCATTCGTATTGTTTTTTATTCATTATTAAACTTACTCCTGCATTACCCCTATTTGATTTTGTATTTATAACCCTGTATTCACCTGACCAGAAGTCTTGCCTCTCCTGCCACCGAACTTCACTGATTCCCACTATGTCTTACATTAACCTATCCATTTCCTTTTTCAAATTTTCTAACCTACCTGTCCGATTAAGGGAGCTGACATTCCGCGCTCCGACCCATAGGACGCCAGTTTTTTTCTCCTGATAACAACGTCCTCCTGAGTAGTCCCCGCCCAGAGATCCGAATGGGGGACTATTTTACCTCCGGAATATTTTACCCAGGAGGACGCCATCATCATTTAACCATACAGTAAAGCTGCATGCCCTCGGGAAAAATTACGGCTGTAGTTTCCCCTTGCTTTCAGCCGTTCGCAGTACTAGCACAGCAAGGCCATTTTGGTTAGTGTTACAAGGTCAGATGAGTCAATCATCCAGACTGTTGCCCTTTCAACTACTGAAAAGTTGCTGCCCCTCTTCAGGAACCACACGTTTGTCTGGCCTCTCAACAGATACCCCTCCGTTGTGGTTGCACCTACGGTACGGCTATCTGTATCGCTGAGGCACGCAAGCCTTCCCACCAACGGCAAAGTCCATGGTTCATGGGGGAGATTGTCATATATGTAAATATATACTGTCAGATATTTACATGAAATAATACACATATAAAACTGACATTACGATCCTTCTATGACTTGAATATTATTTTAAACAGGTTTAGTTAGAAAAATTAAAAGGTGCACACAAATACAAACATGGTAAAACAAATATATCAATCTGCTGGTTATGTGTTTATTTAGTGTAGATATGTTACATTGCGCACTTGTGAGAAGACATACCTTCCTTAATTATTTAGTACTAATGTAAGCTTTACCGTCTAGAATTATACTATAAGTTCGGTTGTAAGATGTGGTACCTTTTTGCAATATGTACATTACTATGTATAGATTATGCATGCAGAAGATGTCAGAACAGATTTTTGAGTGAAAAAAGTATTAAACTTTTCTGCACATAGATAATTCATTATACACAAATCAGAGAAAACAACGTAAATTGTTAATGGGAAATGCGAGCAACGTTGCAGAAAAGTTTATACTACACAGTTTATATGCTTCTGCACGTAAACCATTCTTCAGATATCGGGAGTGAACAACCTGTGTGTGGGGAGCAGGGTTCGACCAAACATAAGTTGCACTCTATGCAAAATAAATATGTACACACGTATAAACTGTTAATAGTAAACGTGTCAATGTAGGGGATCTGAGGGAATCAGCATTAAATCATTCGCATTGCTACCTTGCTGAGCTTGTTAAAAGTGAATGTCGAATAAATCACAAACACTCCAAAAATGTTTCACAATAGGTCGACAGTTATTGAATTCAGAACTCTGTTATTTGTATTGCCGAAAGTTTTCTTGTTCTTGGGCGCTGAACTCATATTGAAATGTGATTCCCATAAAGCTACCTACGAATTCGAAATTTACGTTCAGAGCAGTTTCCGTTCCGCGCTAGATTCTTCACTTCTATATGTTTACCAATAAGATTTTGCCTGAAATAGCTTGGCAATAACGTTAAGGGAATTGTAGAAGATTCTAGAGTCACTACTTTTGTAGAGAAGAGTGGCATTTCCATTCACATATTAAATTAAACTCACGACGCCCCGCGGTCTGTTATAGCCAGGGTATTATACGATGCTGCGCAGAGATATTTCTGTACAAGCAAACCAGAGAAAACCACACAATGTAGCAACGGAAAAATGCAAACAGCCTTAGAGTAACCACTCTTCTGCACAATTTATATGCTTCCTCTTTTGTCAGTATGCCATAATGAAAGGACAGCAGTAAGGCTGCTAGAGATGAGTGACAGCAAAACGTCGCATAGCTGTAAGAAAGAACGCAGTAGGAGGAAATATCAAAGTTTAACGTCCCATCAAAAGCAAGTTCATTACAAGTGTAGCACTACTTCGGAGTGGGGAGCCTTGTAACGACTCTCTGTTATTCACAGTTCTGCTGACCGCAGTTGGTGGACTTGTGAGTCGTCGTCATAACTAATGATCCCAAAAATACAAAATGCAAAATTACCTTTCAATATAAAAAGTTAAGTAATGGAAAATATAGAAAAATAATGAATATGCACCCAGTATCTTCTTACGAAAGTAACACGTCTGATAATTATCTAGCGTCCAAATTGCTCACTTTAAATGAACTGCCTTGCTTGCCAATGCGTAGTACTTCCAAAATGGCAGTGTTTTGTTCCTAGAGAAGTATAATAAAATAAATTTATTAGTCAATACAGGCTCCGAACTACTGATATTCCACCCTTGCAAAGGCAGAGACCAGTTATTTTAACAGATAAAGTAACCTAAATGTATTTTTTATGTCGGCGATTTTTCTTCGACTTCCGTTCCCTCTTCCTAGCTCCTCGATTGGGGTTAAGAGTTACCACGAACATCTCGTTTACCTGGAGCACTTGATGCTAAGGAAATTTGTCTGTTGTATGCTGAATTAGAATCTCTAAAAGCAACGAAAAAATCCGTAACTAGCGATTAATTTACTAGTGTTTCCAAGAGAAAATTCTGTGTTTGTTCGTCCGACTAATTTAAATGCTGATATTCTAAGGATAAATGAAAAATGTAAAATAAACATGTTGATTTCTTATTGTTTTATCTTGGCATTGCTTATTCTATTAAATCTATAATATATAACCCTTCATCACCTATTCGAATCCAATTTCTTATTTGTGAAGGAAGTACGTTTAAGTACTAGGATGTATATTTATATTTAGGCCTATGTCTTTCGCTATTCGTTGAAAATGCGGTCTTAAGCTCCGATTCCTCTAAATTCCTTAAATCTGTATTGCGATGTCCTTGTTTTCAGTAGTATGATAATTACATTTCACCTGACTGTAGCACTGCAACGTTGACAGTCGCATGCAGTGTCAACTCAGTGATAAAAGACCCCCAGAACTAAACATCCAGCTCTTGCTAGTGCTGACTAAAGCCAACTATACACTCAAGAGCTCACACATTTAACCAACCAACAATTCATATAACTGGCAGATCACGTAGTTTGCAGTTTTATATAAAGGGAGCATTTCATGATTAATTTACAACATATAGGGTGGCGCAGAAATGTTGCGACACACTTCGAGAGGTTGTAGAGGATGTCCTGAGGAACAAATCGACGATAGGAGCCTGTGCCCGAAAACGGCATGCAACGACGCTACACAGCATCGAAGTTAAAGTCGCCGGCACTTTCCGCTAGGCGACCCCGTTGGCAGCAAACCTGACTTTGTACGCTGACGTAGCGCTGGCGCTACGTCTCGCAATGTTGTTTGTTATTCAGTGATCGCGACTGATTGCCACGAACGCCAGTGCAGGAGATGGAGCTAGCTGCTGCGTAGAGAGGCCTTAGCTCCTTTGAATGCGATGCTCTGTTGCTTCAGCGGATGGCGGTTTTGGACACGGGTTTCCATCTGCAGTTCATTTTTCTTCTGGGACTCTCTAAAATATCCAACATATTTTGGTGTACAGGAGACAAGTGTTCGAAACCGTCATCCACCAAGGCAATAGAGCATGAAATTCATAGGAGACAAGGACTGTCTGCACAGTAGCATTTTCTCCACTGGCGATCGAGGCAGTAGGTAGCGATCACAAACAACATTGGAATACATTCCGCCTACGCCCCATCAGCGTACAAAGTCACGTTTGCTGCCAGAGGGATGGTCTGGTGGCAGGCGCCGGCGCCTGTAATTTCGACGCTCTGTACTGTCACTGGACGACGTTTCTGGACACGGTTTCCAGTGTTCGATTCGTTCTTGAAGACATGCTCTGCAACCCGTCGAAGTTTATCGTAGTGTTCTGGGACACCCTATATATTAAGCAACTTATATAGCACGTACTCTCGCGACAGGCTGTAAAGTCATAAAAAGCTATAAGGAACATCCTCACCTTCCAAGTAGAAAAAATTAATTAAATGAAAATGCCGGTACCTCTCAAATGAACTTTTTAAATGTTTCTTATCCGAAAAATGGTTCAAATTGCTCTAAGCACTATGGGACTTAACATCTGAGGTCATCAGTCCCTTGTACTTAGAACTACGTAAACCTAACTAACCTAAGGAAACCACACACATCCATACCTGAGGCAGGATTCGAACCTGCGACCGTAGCAGCCGCGTGGTTCCGGACTGCAGCGCCTAGAAACGCTCGGCCACAGCGGCCGGCTTTTCTATCTGGATTTCTGCTAATGTGTCGGTTTTTGTGCAGCACATAATAGCTGAGAGACAAGGGCAGGGCTTAGTGTTGTGTGGCAAGAGTCGATTTAAGGAATGAAGCCTTCCAACTCATGACATCATCTGATGTTTGAAATGAATAGAATGATAGTCACCCGTTTGTTTCTATAATGAAGGAAGCTGGTACACCTATTTGCTGCTGCTTCAGAATCTCCAATATATGTTTACTACCACGTGATACGTTGTAACTTTACCAATTCGGATTTACTTGGTAACAGGTATTCAAGTATTTTCCGATTTTCCGAGAATCTGTTTATATCGCTACTGCTGATCTGATATTAAACGTGAAATTCAATTGATTGTAAATGACTGATTATGCTAGCGGATCTTTTAACGACAACAAATATTAAGACCGAAGAACTGTTTCTCATAACAGCAAGCAACAATTAATATACGTAATACATTGCCTATGAAAGGTAAAATATCTATATGATAGCCGAAAAACGACAGATCAATGATCATCACCCTCTATTGGGTCGGCCGCCAGGGCGATGATCCGTGATCTGTCTTTTTCCAGCTTTCATATAGACATTTTATCTTTCATAGGCAATTTATAGGTTGCTACAGGCAATGTGTTACGTATATTAATTGTTGACGGTAAATTCACCATAAAAAGGATCGGCCCTATTCTCTTCATATATTTCCTTTTCATAATTTTAAATGGGTAACTGTATCCGTCTTTTAATGTATCACAATTGGTTTTTATGATAGTTATCAATTTTAGAAGTCTGCTACACCTAATGTGTTTTTATCAGATTATGTTTTTTTTGCGTAAATGGTGACTACATCTAAGCCCACAGTAGCGACATCTAGGGAGGATGCAGGCAAACAGTTTTCTGGTACCTACTGTACTTCAGTAGCCAGTTGCAATAATGACTGTGTGAACGATGTGGCCTATTCTACACCTTATTTTAGATCTATGTGACGATGCTGTGCTGATTATATTTATATGTTTTGACGATGCCATTATGGCCTTATCACTTTAAGACTTGGTGTATAAAAGCTACGTTTTGCCGTATTTTATCTGTACATTTTCCTGGTTGTATGATATTGTGATACGTATTGCTGTATTATGTTGAAAGACACACTGCTCACTAGGTGTATATATTTGTATATTGTAGATATGAGAATGGTCATTACGGAATGAAACCGGTCATCGTCTAAAGAATTGATATTGTGATCAAAGACTGGAATAAAAAACATTTGACAGTATTGGATCGCAGTTTGTATACGCGACCATGTCGCAATCGGATATACAGTAAAACACGTGGAATAAAAACAGCCACCAGTTGCAGAAGCAAGATTCTAAATTGTACAATAAATACTCATGGTTATTAGCGACCCCATATCATATTACGATTCTGCAGTGCCTGTATTGTTCAGAAGCAAGATACAATGTGCCCTCAAACACAACTGCTTGCTGTAAAATGGAATGACGACAATGAAAATTTGTGCCGGAACAGGAGCCGAACTCGGATATTTCGCTTGCCGCGTGCTGTTGCCTTAGGGATAAGCGGAAAATCTGCGTTCGACTCCCGGTCCGACACAAATGTTCATCGTTGACATTTCATTATATAGCTGATGTTTACCCACATTCGCAACTCACAATACATTACACATATTACATGTCACATTGTTGAGTTTTAAACATAACAAAATAACCTATTTCATTCAGTTTTGTACACAAGAAACGGAACTGTAGAAAACCGGGTCAACTTAACAATTTTATTCACATTGGTGATGTGATCCTACTTTAGTCACATGTCTTACACACCATCACTTTCTAAATCTCGTTAAATAAACATGTGGATTGATAGGATAATGGATAGTCCTCTGACGCTTGGGAGAATCGTTTGTGTACCTCTGGACAAATCTTGGTTTTGGCAGCCTTATTCGAATTATTCAATAAATAATTTAGAAGTATCATATATTTGCCAATAAATCCGTAAGCACATGGCGTAACACTGACCTCAGATGAGCATCTTTCTCGTCTGATCCCATCTCGATGTAACTATTTGTATGCTCTGTCCAGTACCAAACCTAATGTACCATCCCCAGCCACTTGATGGCAACCATACAATCCTCAACCAAATACTCTGCTTCTATATACAGTTTTGCAGACAGATCGAACCTAATGCCTCACACACACACACACACACACACACACACACACACACACACTTTGTGTTATAACTGTCTGCTGATTGTAACATGAAGTAGCAACATGGTAACAGTGTGTGAATATTGTTTTCATATTTACTCATTGTGCCGAACGTTTAATAATTCATGCACAGGGTGGGTGTCATTAGAGAATACATATATTCATAGCAACAAACATAAGTCTAAGCATGTTATTCAGCCACGCCACTGACACTATTAAATTTTCTCTTGGGTTTGTAATCCTGTGATACACATTCATGAATTTAAATGAAGCCCATGTTCGTCTTTTTTTCGCTTCTGAACTACTACATTGTTTGAAAATTCCTCACCTAATTCTACCACCACATTCCAGACTCAACTTCCATTTCCTTATATTGCTCTAATCCTATGCTCAACAAAGTCCTCACAAACTATGTCTCCTGTGTGCTTATAGAGGCATTCATATGCAATAAAATAAAAACGCCAGAAAGCCTAATATCTACAAACAACATAATACAGAAACATACACTGCAGCATGTATACACTCTCATGGTGTTTCAGTATATAATCTCAGTTCTGTAATATCTAATAAAACAAGTGGTGTCTTACATATAGGTTAAGCTAATTGTAGACACCTGGATGTAGGCATCCCACTAACTAAAATGGCCTATGGTATAACTCACACATCTATCTGAAACAAACTGACCTGTGTTAAAATTTGTTTTGGCACTCTTACATTTATCAGACAACACATCTCTAATTTATGGCTCACACTCTTGCTTGTATCCCTCATCTGTGGGTATAGGTAAACATTTTTTTTTTTAAATTTCTACTGCTGAAAGGATATACACATGCCCCTACGACCTCCTGGTAAAGGTCCAAATAAATCAACTGCCAGTAGCTCACCTGTTTTGCTTTTCAACAATAGTTACCATTTTGCCCTGTATTGCTACTTCACTATACTTGACTTTCTGGCATGTATGGCAAGCTGCCAGCTGCTTCTTTACACTACCAGCCAATTTGTTGAAAATAATGTACCCCTACATTATTTACAGTCATTTATGTGCACAATACTGTCTGTACTGAATAAAATCGATTAAGGTCTCTATGTGTTCATCTAGGAAAACTAATTTCCATTCCTCCCTGTCCAAAGATTTAACATACTCTTGTAACAGTTTTTAAGTTTTTCATTCCCATTACATCCAAAGTTGACTTTAATAAATAGTAATAACTGATCCCCTTTTTACAATCTCTGCATATCTTTATAGGTTACTTTCCTGCTCTTCCATTGCACTTCTTTTATATGGTGTCTGAAACCTTTCACCTTCCATTTCTTCCTCATATTCAGCTTCAACTGAAGGCAAACGTGATAAGTCATCTACTACATCATTTTCCCCTCCCTCGGCTTATGTAGTATTATACTTAAATTCCCGAAGGACCATATCACATCTGATTAGCCTAGCATCTTGTAAATATCTTAAGGCTTAGTGAGCAGTGGAATTAATTATCTCTCTTACCTCCACATCAGATCCAAACTGCTAACATATCCTTTTCCAATATATCACACATACGTTCGTGTTTGGTCAGTATCCAGCTAGCAAATGCAATAGTTCTGTGCTCGGTTCCCCAGTTTATTATCTCCTCCTTGAACAAGTTAACGGTTGAAACATAATCTAAGCTGTCTGAGGCAATGAAACAAGATAGTGATATGTCTTGATAGTATAATAATTTACTGCTAAGTAAACGACTTTTAATACCTTCAAGCTTTGTTGAATACAGATGTCCAGTCCTATGTGGAACACTTTTTCAACCACTTACACAGGTTGTGTGAATTCATACTGTGATCACTAATGAATTTTCTATAAAAAGGGCATAATCCAACGAATGAATTTTATTGTTTCCTATTCTTAGGTATTTTTCATCCAGGAATAGACTCCATCTCTTATCTGCTAGGTACAATACCTTCAGAAGTTAGTTAGTGCCCCACCTGTAAAATGTCACATTCGTTGAGCTTGAGAGTCACTCCCTCTTATAAATTGCTGTGAACACTTGCTCTTGCGACTGGCACTGTTCATGCCAGGTGCAACTGGTAATAAGTATATTAGCTACATATACAAATAATCTCTTCAATAATTCAGATCCAATACAATGATTTAGTGCACTGATAGCGAGAACCAGAGTGATTAATAAACCAAAACCTACTACTCGGCATATGTATTCTCGTTTCAAATGGAAAACTGAATACTTTTTCCTTGCCTCAAGTAAAGGCATCTGCCAAATCCATGAATCATATCTACACTAGACATGAGCTTAACATCATTAAAATTTTCCAACAATTCATCCATTTTTTCAGACTGATCGTTCTAACAATTCCTTAACCCACTGGGTTAGGCGAGAGTGCTAAGTGCTACTTCCCAGACTCGAGTAGGGGCGCTGGCCCCAGATCGGATCCACCCAGCGGATTAACGACACGGGCCGGTGTGCCAGCCAGCCTGGATGTGGTTTTCAGTCGGTTTTCCACATCTCGCTAGGTGAATACCGAGCTGGCCCCATGCCCGCCTCAGTTACACGACTCACAGACATTTGAAGACGTTTGCGCTATTTCATGGCTTACACTAGACACAGACAGCTGGGGTACATTACTTCTGTCCTGGGTGGTACAGGGTGGTGACAGGAGGGGCATCTGGTCACCCTCTGACAGTAACATTGCCAAACCCATCGTAATAGGGCCGACCCCGTGTTGAAGTGGGACGAAGGCCTGAGAAAATGATGATGATTCTAACTGTCCCTTATATCTATGCAGTCTTCACTGATCCATCTTTTTTAACCTTTCCAGTAGAATTACAATATTTACTCCCACCTAAATCTATTACCTACCAATCTTGCATTTTTTGCATCCTGGCCATTACGCTTTCTATATCTGCAACAGCAAAAGGAAATGGCTTGACCTCAGAGAATATTTAGAATCAACAACTTCCTTTGGCTTACCTGAAAATTATGTACACAGTAACTCAGTGAGCTATGATTTCTGTTCCTCAGATAAACGATCCCTATCATCTATTGATTATACATCTTACCTATTACGCATAAATGTCCACTGTCTGCAATTTTCCTTCACAAGTGACTCTTTGTTTGACCATTTTTCAATAGCTTTTTAATTTAATTCTTTTTCTGCAATCCATCCCTAGCATGAGATTCCATTTTCCTAATTCTTACTACAATATTACAGTCACATTTGTACATAAAATCCATCCCCAATATAATTTTCATATACAAACTTGGAATTACAAAGCACCATCTATTAAAATAATGTCCCTCAGTTTTAAAATCTTATAAAATCCCTTCGTCAATTGGTTTACTACATGCTCCAGTTGCTGTTTTAATTTTCTTATGTGTTACAGGTAGTTCCACCAAATCCTTGCACATAATTTGCTGCTGTATGTGTTACAGGTAGTTCCATCAACTCCTTGCACCTAATTTGTTGCCAAACTGGCTCAGATACTGCTCACACACAACATCCCAATTCTTTTTGTTTCCATCATCAGTCTACTGACTGGTTTGATGCGGCCCGCCACGAATTCCTTTCCTGTGCTAACCTCTTCATCTCAGAGTAGCACTTGCAACTTACGTCCTCAATTATTTGCTTGACGTATTCCAACCTCTGTCTTCCTCTATAGTTTTGGCCTTCTACAGCTCCCTCTAGTACCATGGAAGTCATTCCCTCATGTCTTAGCAGATGTCCTATCATCCTGTCCCTTCTCCTTATCAGTGTTTTCCACATATTCCTTTCCTCTCCGATTCTGCGTAGAACCTCCTCATTCCTTACCTTATCAGTCCACCTAATTTTCAACATTCGTCTATAGCACCACATCTCAAATGCTTCGATCCTCTTCTGTTCCGGTTTTCCCATAGTCCATTTACTGGTTATTTTACTGCCTAGGTAGCAGAATTCATTAACTTCCTTGACTTCGTGACCATCAATCCTGATGTTAAGTTTCTCGCTGTTCTCATTTCTACTACTTCTCATTACCTTCGTCTTTCTCCGATTTACTCTCAAACCATACTGTGTACTCATTATACTGTTCATTCCGTTCAGCAGATCTTTTAATTCTTCTTCACTTTCACTCAGGATAGCAGTGTCATCAGCAAATCGTATCATTGATATCCTTTCACGTTGTATTTTAATTCCACTCCTGAACCTTTCTTTTATTTCCATCATTGCTTCCTCGATGTACAGATTGAAGAGTAGAGGCGAAAGGCTACAGCCTTGTCTTACACCCTTCTTAATACGAGCACTTCGTTCTTGATCGTCCACTCTTATTATTCCCTCTTGGTTGTTGTACATATTGTATATGACCCGTTTCTCCCTGTAGCTTACCCCTACTATTTTCAGAATCTCTAACAGCTTGCTCCATTTTATATTGTCGAACGCTTTATCCAGGTCGACAAATCCTATGTAAGTGTTTTGATTTTTCTTTAGCCTTGCTTCCATTATTAGCCTTAACGTCAGAATTGCCTCTCTCGTCCCTTTACTTTTCCTAAAGCCAAACTGATCGTCACCTAGCGCATTCTCAATTTTCTTTTCCATTCTTCTGTATATTATTCTTGTAAGCAGCTTCGATGCATGAGCTGTTAAGCTGATTGTGCGATAATTCTCGCACTTGTCAGCTCTTGCCGTCTTCGGAATTGTGTGGATGATGCTTTTCCGAAAGTCAGATGGTGTATCGCCAGACTCATAAATTCTACACACCAACGTGAATAGTCGTTTTGTTGCCACTTCCCCCAATGATTTTAGAAATTCTGATGGAATGTTATCTATCCCTTCTACCTTATTTGACCGTAAGTCCTTCAAAGCTCTTTTAAATTCCGATTCTAATACTGGATCCCCTATCTCTTCTAAATCGACTCCTGTTTCTTCTTCTATCACATCAGACAAATCTTCACCCTCATAGAGGCTTTCAATGTATTCTTTCCACCTGTCTGCTCTCTCCTCTGCATTTAACAGTGGAATTCCCGTTGCACTCTTAATGTTACCACCGTCGCTTTTAATGTCACCAAAGGTTGTTTTGACTTTCCTGTATGCTGAGTCTGTCCTTCCGACAATCATATCTATTTCGATGTCTTCACATTTTTCCTGCAGCGATTTCGTCTTAGCTTCCCTGCACTTCCTATTTATTTCATTCCTCAGCGACTTGTATTTCTGTATTCCTGATTTTCCCGGAACATGTTTGTACTTCCTCCTTTCATCAATCAACTGAAGTATTTCTTCTGTTACCCATGGTTTCTTCGCATCTACCTTCTTTGTACCTATGTTTTCCTTCCCAACTTCTGTGATGGCCCTTTTTAGAGATGTCCATTCCTCTTCAACTGTAGTGCCTACTGCGCAATTCCTTATTGCTGTATCTACAGCGTTAGAGAACTTCAAACGTACCTCGTCATGCCTTAGTACTTCCGTATCCCACTTCTTTGCGTATTGTTTCTTCCTGACTAATGTCTTGGACTTCAGCCTACTCTTCATCACTACTGTATTGTGATCTGAGTCTATATCTGCTCCTCGGTACGCCTTACAATCCCAATTCTATTAAAGCAATATTCTTCCATTTTACCACTTCAGTATTAATAATTTGCTGAACCTTTTAAGGAGTTACATTTTTAACTGTATTTCCTAAAATCAATCCATTTCATCTCTTCTCTACTTTCTTCCTCTGTCACAAGTACGTTATTATAAATCTTAACTGTCGAGTGGCCACACCATTTTTCATAACATAAATGCATGTGCAGCATACTTCGTAAACATGTAAAGGTTAGTTGTCTTTATGTTGTTAAGATAAACATGTATGAGCAAAATCACAGTCTAATCTTAGTTTAATTAGACAATTACAAATTAAATGGACATAGGGTGAGCTAAGGCATTATTTAATTGAGCACTCATGAAATAGACAGGTGTTAAAACCACAGTAATAATCCATTCAAAACATTTAAGCAGTGAAGTTGCATCAGATCAAAGCCAGCCACTTACTCGATTACTAATTCATGGACAGCTTCATTGGGGAATTGTGCTGATCTAGATCAAAATCTTCGTCATTTTTTTGCATGAATCTTAATTTTTTGTTGGCTAGTTCACTGAGTCATATGTTCATCATACAAAAAAGAAACTTACTTCGGCAATGAAATCCTCAATAAAAAGACTCTCATCACTACAACTCATCATTACTTCTCTCATAAATTCGTCATCACTATGGGTATAGTTAATGTATGCTCATGGGCCTAAGTATACAATCAACAATGATTTTATTATTTACTGTACCAGCGCTGCATGCATTATTAAAATTAGCACATGATCCACTTGGACCAGATTTACATACCCTTTTTGTAGAATTCTCGACATCACTATCAGTGCAGTAACACATTTTACCTACTCACAATCACTTCCATTTATTTTAACTTCCTTGCCCCTGGAGTCCATTTCAGCATTTGTTTTCATCTTGGATGAAACTAGGGCGACTGTCTCAGACACTTCAGTAATCTTAACTGAAGCTAAAGCCACATTGTTTTCAAAATTTTCTGGCCCACAAAGCCAATTTCTGTCAAAAATTTCCCAAGTATAAAATTTAATTTGATCATTATTAGACTTAGTTTTATTACATTCTGCTATGAATTGCAGCACATTCGTCTTTCCCAGTACTGCTAGTGTGTGTTCAAATCATGTGAGAGATCATAAACAGAGTGCATAAATTGCTTGGAGTGCTAGCATCACTTGGCAACAGGCAGTTTTGGTAGGGCACAGGCAAATGGGTACTGGCCAGCAAATGTAACCTTACTAGCAACTTGGAGGGTGAGGACCACTTCCTGGAGAGACGAAACAGGAAATGTACGGCAGAGCAGCGAGGCATCATGATGGACAGACGTCGAAGGCTGGCAGCTGGTTTTCTGTCAATACAGGACATCGTTTCGGACAGAGCAGCGTACAGTGATGGGCTTTGCATATCCAAGGAATGCAGTGCAGCCAGAAGTGAAGATCTGTTTGTTTTAGTCTGTTTTTGGACACAGCTGTTAGAGGAATGTGGGTTTTTTGTGGTAAGTGCTCCGTGTAGCGCATAAAAGTGAGGCACAGCTGGCCTATTTGATTTGCCTATTGGTTATGTGCTGAAGCACAAGAAGGCCAATGTCGACTAACTATGGTGTTGGCATTAGATGAGTATTTTTGGGTCTGCTTTCAGGTTAGACTGAGTGTCTCGTATGCTTTCACTTTTCACTTTTGTGTAATGAACTGACACCCCTGTGCGTGTAGTCTGAATGACCTAAGAGGGTCTGATTTATTGACATTCCGGATATAACGTCAGGTACTAATGAGTTGTCACAATTGCATGTTCACTGTTACTCCACAATTGCAATGTTGATGGTTTCTGTCTGGGTGCGTTAACTAAAAGTGCTTTATTTTTATTAGGTCATAAGCCATACTTCGTTTCTCTCAGCGCTGGTTCTTTAGTCATGGTTTATTCTCCATGCGCGCTCAATTCTTTACCCTTCTGAATAATTTGATTTTTTTAAAATTCTGTGCACCTAGTTCATTGTTTATTATTTAGTCTGTATGCACACTAAACTGTTGCACCCATTAATCAATGGCATTAAATTTGCTTGAGACTTTGTGCCAACACGTCCCCCAGCCACTTATCTCTCTCATTAGATCTCTGTGCAACAATATTTGCTACAGTAATTCCTTCTACTCCATCTACTGTACTTATTATATCCCCAACATATTTGTTCACAGCATCTGTGTGTAGAATATCCATCGCTTTTCTGCTCATTGTGTGGTGATAATCTCTTATACTGTTGCAATCCTGTCTGATCTTATTCATAGCATAGATATTAGCCCGACTAATCACCTTCAGTAAAACACCTGTTAGTTTTCTGACTATATGTGCTGAGAGTTCGCACCTCACGGACTTCCATGGTCTGACCCCTACCATTCCATCCTCTCTTCTTGGTCCAAAACTATTCCTTCCCCCCACCTGTAAAATTTCTGCCTTCTCCCTGTTGCCCATTTCTCCAGTTTGAATCACGCTTATCACATCTCTCTCATCTCTCCGCCTATTATCATTCTTCCCATTACAATAATTCATGTAATTGTAATTTTCCATGTTCTGATTTGCAACACCTTCTCTGTGCTCAAACAAATTGCAGTCTGTAACATCATCCTACCAATGTCTTCAATGAAATTGAAAAATTCTTCCACAGTATCAGTAGCAACGTGGATAAATCTCCATTGCAAAGTTTCTGGCCGTCTCTTCTTCAAAGATGACAGTTGTGGAAGCACAGTCAGTGTTATTTTCAAACGAATTAATTAATTCAAGAAACTAACACAAAACGCCTTCATTTTTTCCTTCTCAGTCTTATAACCTGGCCCATTCTAAAAATCGTTTTGCAATGTCATTTGCTTTGAGTGCTCCCAAAACGTACTCAAGAACGTTGTTTTAAAGGTTTTGTAATGCACAAACTGTTCAGCGTTCTGATTAGCCAGTGTCTGAACGTCCCCATCCATCTTCCTTTTTAAAACAGCCACAAATTGTCCTTACATGCAGCCAAGAAATCTACTGCATGACATCCCCACTGAAAACTTGGTATTCAGCCTTTGCCCATAGGACATCCTAACGTGAAATTACTACGCCCTGTTGTTACCATATCGATATTCTCTTTCGAAACAAATATTTCCCCTTTCCAATTCCTTATTATTGTTTCTTATCCGTTCATTACATTACAAATTATACTCTTACATACATAAATTATGTGTTTGCTTGTCTTTCATACATCTTACATTTCCATTCTTGCGCCTCAAACTGTCCCACAAGATCAACTTCCACAGCCTCCACCTTGGGTAATAAACCATTCTCTTCCTCATCAACGCTATCATTAACCCCTTGCACTTATTTGGTATTATTTTCAGTTTTATTTTCAATTTCTGTAAATTTTGGTTTACAATTGATAACATTTTTCAATTACTTCACTTATTTTTCACCCAAGATCTGGTTTTAGTTCTCCAATACCACTGCCAAGCTTCGATTCCATATTTCCAAAGCTTGAATCTATTCATGATAGCCGTTAGTCGGTTTCCTAACGCAGATTAATACAACGTATCTGTTTCCTTTCTAATCCTTGCACTGCTTGTATCACCTCTTGCTCCCTAAGTTCACAATTACTTGGTGACTCTTTGATTTTTCGGCTATGACTGACGATCGGAAAGACAAATGCAATACATCTGCAGATGTACTTAAATTTGTCATACATTGCCTCTGTTCCTCTGCTCTGGTGCGATGCACTGCTGAAGGTGGCACCTGGGATCGCCATATGCAGTGCGGAGATGTTACAGTGCAGAGATGTTGTGTCACGGAGCTGTGGTAGTAAACAGACACTGTGACATGGAGTTGCGGTGGTACTGAATTACTGCAGTGTGAAGTTCAGGCAGCATGGAATTGTTCCAATGTGGAGCTGTAGCTATACTAAGTCCCTGTGACACTGAGTCGTGGCAGTGCAAAATTACTGCATTGTGGACTTATATTGGCATGTAGACACAGCAATGTGGAAATGTTGTGGCTTGGAAATACTGCTGTGCAAACTGTTGGTGGTGTGTAGACATGGTGTCACTGAGACGTTGCAGCATAGAGAATGTGGCGTGATGAACTACACTGCAGAGACTCCAGTGTGGGACTGGTGCAGGCCTAAGATTGCGGCGCTGTGCTGTGTCATGGAGATATTGTGGCATGGCCAGCCGATGGCATGTACATCTACATCTACATCTACATTTATACTCCGCAAGCCACCCAACAGTGTCATTACATCCATTTCCTGTTCCACTTGCGTGTGGTTCGCGGGAAGAACGACTGCCGGAAAGCCTCCATGCGCACTCGAATCTCTCTAATTTTACATTCGTGATCTCCTCAAGACGTATAAGTAGGGGGAAGCAATATATTCCATACCTCATCCAGAAACGCACCCTCGCGAAACCTAGACAGCAGGCTACACTGCGATACAGAGTGCGTCTCTTGTAGAGTCTGCGACTTGAGTTTGCGAAACACCTCCGTAACGCTATCACGCTTACCAAATAACCCTGTGACGAAACGCGCCGCTCTTCTTTGGATCTTCTCTATCTCCTCTATCAACCCGACCTGGTACGGATCCCACACTGATGAGCAATACTCAAGTAGTGGTCGAATTAGTGTTTTGTAAGCCACCTCCTTTGTTGATGGACTACATTTTCTAAGGACTGTCGCAATGAATCTCAACCTGGCACCCGCCTTACCAACAATTAATTTTATATGATCATTCCACTTCAAATTGTTCCGTACGCATACTCCCAGAATTTTACAGAAGTAACTGCCACCAGTGTTTGTTCCACTATCATACAATCGTACAATAAAGGATCCTTCTTTCTATGTATCCGCAATGCATTACATTTGTCTATGTTAAGGGTCAGTTGCCACTTCCTGCACCAAGTGCCTATCAGCTGCAGATCTTCCTGCATTTCGTTGCAATTTTCTAATGCTGCAACTTCTCCCGTTGATTAATCCTGGACTATTCTAAACAACTGTAACTTCACTGGGGATAGGTAACAATAATGAGATGTTAATTATCAGTCAGCATCAATTCGTAACTATCTAACCACCTAAAGTGAGTCAAGGCCCTTAGACTTGAATATTTCTCATGTGACCAAAAGGTATTCGCTTTCAGAAAAATTAGGCAGCTCAATTTAGCAATGACAAAACAGCTATACAATTAAACAAATCAATAAGTACATACCAATTATCAAAAGGAAAAAGTATTAATAGCATGATCCAACAGAATAACAATTTGGGCTACAACCAAACGGTTAGTCTTGATTACTCGTTTATTCCAATTGCACGAAGGTTGTTCCTGAACAGAATATGCTCGTAGATACAAAAAACCAAAGTGGTTAATTATACAGTAAATGCGGAGTATTTTAGACAGTAACAGATGTCAACTACAGGCTTGAATCGTCATCAGTTTTCTGTTATATTAGCAGGTCCTTTGCCTCTCCATTTTCTGCGATCCATTGCTTCCTTCTTAAGGCTGCTGTATGTTGCACCGTCCATCACGTCATCCAGTATCTGAAATCTCTTCCTTCCCCGCTTCCAGCAGCATGCACAATCAGGTCCAGCAGCATGCAGAATCATCTCACCACTCCCTACTTTTTGACTCAGCTCCAATGCACGCATGCGTGGCATTATTCAACGATTTCGTCATTGTCGGAACTAGCATAAACATTACAGTTCATGGGTCCACATAAAATCAACAGATTTTAGCCATGGAAAACCATGGAAAATGCAACTTCGGGCGTCAAATCTTTAGAAAACACTTCTCTGATATGATTTTGACGCATATTTGACCTTTTTCATTCCTATAATGCCCACAAGTGTCTTTGTTTAGTATCTGAACTCCACAGTTATATACGAGAATTTTAACTCACCCTTGCAGGCATTGTTGATGACAATCATTTCTGGTGTTTGATACTGTGAACTCAAGTTTATTCACGATAAAAATATCTTATTGAACTGCACATTCCAAGCGATACTGCTTCTTTCTGACATTTTTGACTTTTGGAATTGTGTTGAATTACACTCCCCATAGTTTAACATTCATTCCTGTTCGATCCTAAGAACAAGACCTAGGAACAGTAGCCAATATGAAAGACCCCCGGCTAAATTTATGGTACTGTTAGCGGTCGAATAATGTAGCAGCCTAACTATGTTAAATAACCGAGAGCTAATGGAAAAGCGCTACTCGCTGTTTACTTCTATGGCAGTTGTTTCTTCCGAATTACGAGTATACCAGCTAGATAGTCCTACACTCAAAGAAAAGAGGTTTCGTATTAATCGAAGTCACGAAAAGTATGCAGAAAGTGGAGTTACACGTTGTCACTAATCCTAAATGGAGACGGTCGCTTTCACTGTCATACACTTTATTTCACGTTTAATCTTAGCACAGGTCGAATGTATTGAAATATTGTCACACGCTGCTGTAACGGTCTGCACAAGCTATCCTCACTACAATCCACTGGGCGGCGCAGCAGACACGAACACGTATTATACACACTCTGTATTTATAATAACATTTTGGTAAAAAAAAATTTGTCATCATTCGGTATAATTCGATTTAATGAGTGTAAACCGACGGTTGTCGGGACACAGATCCGGCCGGCACGGAATGTATCCTCCTGCTAGATCATTACAACAGCAAAGTTATTGACTGAACTGCATCTGACAACAATATCACTTCCTGGGCTCTCTCGTGCTTGACTATCGATTCTTGGCCCATCCTCAGACTGTGCAAATAAAACATGCTTATCTTTGAGTAACAGACCGTGGATCCCTCACAGACTCTTATTACAATGGTGGCGTCATAGTACATAGACAGTTTTATGCAAGGGGAGGTGCGATTCAGAATATTTATTTATCACTTGTGTCTATCATATGTTGAGGAAATTAATAAATTCCTCGTCTCCTTGAGTGTGCTCGCTTATCTTCAAGTCTTTGCCCTACATGAGGAATCCCAGGCATTAAGTCCAGTATTATCGCTGCTCTTCTCCTAACTGGATAAGTTCATTTTCCAAATCATATGAAATCCCTTCTACATTCGCCAATAAATGGTACTGCAGTCGTCTACACTTCGAGATGTATGAATTGTTACGACCTTTTGCCACAACAGAAAAATTCTTATTTTCTCGAATACCAGTGCCCACTATTAGTCCTAAGAGCTAGCCCATGTCGTTCCATTTACGTCATTCACTCTTCTATTTCAACTGCCTTTCCTGGCTTGTTTTGGTATCTTGTGTCCTCTTTAGATCCCGCTAACAAAATTTTCCTCGATCGATCTTTTTTACCCAGTATCTTTACTTTCAAAATGTTTTTCATTAATCGTTTATTCTTCAGTACACACCCCAGAAATCTTATCTTTCTCATTTCCGTTTCTTTTAGATGTTTTCATTATTCATTTATTTCTTTTATAGTCTCCTGATTTGTTTCTCACCGAATCCAGCCAGCTCTAATGAACGTCCATGTCAAACATTACCTTGCTTCTAGTCACTGTAGAATTACTCCCCAGTCTGTCACCAACTTAGAATCATCACATTTCTCCATTTATTTTAATTTAATCTGCTTCTTCATTAAGATGCTTATCCCTTTTTCAGTAACATATTTTAAACAAGTGTGTTGAGGCATCCGTATCGGACTCCTTTCTCAACTTCAGCTGTGCAAATACACTCCTGGAAACTGAAATAAGAACACCGTGAATTCATTGTCCCAGGAAGGGGAAACTTTATTGACACATTCCTGGGGTCAGATACATCACGTGATCACACTGACAGAACCACAGGCACATAGACACAGGCAACAGAGCATGCACAATGTCGGCACTAGTACAGTGTATATCCACCTTTCGCAGCAATGCAGGCTGCTATTCTCCCATGGAGACGATCGTAGAGATGCTGGATGTAGTCCTGTGGAACGGCTTGCCATGCCATTTCCACCTGGCGCCTCAGTTGGACCAGCGTTCGTGCTGGACGTGCAGACCGCGTGAGACGACGCTTCATCCAGTCCCAAACATGCTCAATGGGGGACAGATCCGGAGATCTTGCTGGCCAGGGTAGTTGACTTACACCTTCTAGAGCACGTTGGGTGGCACGGATAACATACGGACGTGCATTGTCCTGTTGGAACAGCAAGTTCCCTTGCCGGTCTAGGAATGGTAGAACGATGGGTTCGATGACGGTTTGGATGTACCGTGCATTATTCAGTGTCCCCTCGACGATCACCAGTGGTGTATGGCCAGTGTAGGAGATCGCTCCCCACACCATGATGCCGGGTGTTGGCCCTGTGTGCCTCGGTCGTATGCAGTCCTGATTGTGGCGCTCACCTGCACGGCACCAAACACGCATACGACCATCGTTGGCACCAAGGCAGAAGCGACTCTCATCGCTGAAGACGACACGTCTCCATTCGTCCCTCCATTCACGCCTGTCGCGACACCACTGGAGGCAGGCTGCACGATGTTGGGGCGTGAGCGGAAGACGGCCTAACGGTGTGCGGGACCGTAGCCCAGCTTCATGGAGACGGTTGCGAATGGTGCTCGCCGATACCCCAGGAGCAACAGTGTCCCTAATTTGCTGGGAAGTGGCGGTGCGGTCCCCTACGGCACTGCGTAGGATCCTACGGTCTTGGCGTGCATCCGTGCGTCGCTGCGGTCCGGTCCCAGGTCGACGGGCACGTGCACCTTCCGCCGACCACTGGCGACAACATCGATGTACTGTGGAGATCTCACGCCCCACGTGTTGAGCAGTTCGGCGGTACTTCCACCCGGCCTCCCGCATGCCCACTATACGCCCTCGCTCAAAGTCCGTCAACTGCACATACGGTTCACGTCCACGCTGTCGCGGCATGCTACCAGTGTTAAAGACTGCGATGGAGCTCCGTATGCCACGGCAAACTGGCTGACACTGACGGCGGCGGTGCACAAATGCTGCGTAGCTAGCGCCATTCGACGGCCAACACCGCGGTTCCTGGTGTGTCCGCTGTGCCGTGCGTGTGATCATTGCTTGTACAGCCCTCTCGCAGTGTCCGGAGCAAGTATGGTGGGTCTGACATACCGGTGTCAATATGTTCCTTTTTCCATTTCCAGGAGTGTACTTCCATTATTATTTAATAGTGTGTGTTGTACCTTCCACATTATGCAGATCAGTCATTTTCTTCCAGTGTATTTCCTATCTCCACACTGGATGAAATCATATTGACAGCATTTTGAAAACCAATAATGGCTATGAACGACTCCAAGTTCACCTCTAGTGAAACGGCAGCAGTGTTAAAATAGCTACCCTAGCACTAACATCAAAACGATCTTCCTTCAAACAAAGGATTTTATTGTTCCTTATGCTATTTTTATCGAACTGAATAATATCTTTGTTGCTTGGGATCAAAGTTATATTATTATTATTACATTACATGTCCTGAGTACGGTAAGCCAATCATTTCACTCTTACTGAAGTCTTCAGAAATTCCCTCTTCTGGAAGGAGTTTTCAACGATATTTGACAAGGAACTGTTCAACATTTTGTAAACATTTTTGTACGAAATATTAACCTTTAAATCGTATAGTTTTGCAGAACGATGTGTTGACCTCGGTCAGTAATTTGTACCGTATGAGTCACACGTTATTTTAGTTTTGATTTTAATATATCGTAAGAGAATTCTTGGAAGCAATAAAAAAATTAAATCCCACCTTTCAAAAAGCTCTACTGGCATTTTAACAAGTGCAGACACCTTTTTAGGCCTCAGTCAGTAATTTAGTCAACCCCTAAAGGTTAGATGCATGACCGTAATTAATTACATAGACTTCCGCGGCCAGAGTCTACATTGTAACAGTCAATGAAGGAAACGGGCATGCTATACCGTAGATATGCCTGTACTTCATCTGTAGAAGCAGATGCTCCTGGTACAGCAAGAAATAGTCATTCCTGTGCTCCAAAAAAGAGGAAAATTGTGAAATTCTAACATCGTGAAGACGTATTCAGCTAAAGTTGCGACCTTTCCAAACAGTGTGTGGTGCAATACACCGCGGTATATAGTGATAAGGCGACGAATTCTGCAAGGGTACATCATAACGGGCCGAAGTTTGGAGATATTACAATCTTTCTTCAGTCATAGACTCAATCTGATGGTGATTTGCAACGATATCTCACACTCATGTCGTCGAATGCTGCCCCTGGGATCACATGTGATATAGTTTACAATACACGTTTCGTTAAAACAGCATTATTGCTACCAGCAATAAAAATAGGAGGAATGAGAAAACTGCATTAAACCCATTAACATGATCAGATGTGAAGTTTTGTAACTAATAAATGTTATACGAGCAGAATGTATTAAACTTGAATATGTGTTCTTGTTTTCTGTTTGGTTTATTTGCTGTTTGACCATTTTCAGGGGTACTAACTAGTGGCATTTTCGTTGATATTACGCAGAATTTTTTTCAGTCGCTCTGATTTCTTGTCTAATTTTAGACTTTTAATTTTAAGTTTCAGCCAAACATGATTGATATTTGATTAAAAATATCTTTGTGAAGAGTTCCCAGGTTCACTTCCTAATTTGTTGATAGGAAATTGGGGTTTTTACATCCAGTCGCCGACTAGGTTATTAGAGATATAACACAAGCTCGGTTGGGGACGGATGGTGAAGAAAACTGGCTGTCACCTTTCAAAGGTGTCTAGATAAAGCAAAATGATTAAAAAAAATGTGCGGTGTATATTAGCGTTTGCAGACCTTTCAAGTATCAAAGTCGTCGACCTCAAAAAGTACTGCAGGTATGAGTATTTAATGTTTGAGAAACAGTAAGTTTTGTGAATTTCCTTTAAAATTTCGTTCGAAAATTCATCGAAACATTTTTATCAAAAATGGAAATTTTAGAAAGTTGTACCCTCTTGGATAAATTTCTCTGGATGCCCATGTACATAGCATTAATTGGGTTTTTGCATTGTTTTCACCTTTAACTACAGTATATCATGAGAGCACTGAGAAATGCACAGAGCTTCCCTCTGTGTAAACTGAATAACCAACTTCAGGAAAGTTCCAGACTTCCCAGAATCCACAAGCGGAGCGCGCAGGCGAGGAAAATTATAAAAGTTAGTAGCTCGCAACTGATGTGGGAGCTGTTTCAACGGAAGAACAGCGCATCAAAATTTCATAGTGCAGTCAAATTTCAAAGGAAACACATTGTAAAACAGGCACGATGTGTTAAATACTTTAGCTGGCGCCCTATATAAAACACAGATCGAAACTAATATCTCTCAATAATACAAAAATAATTTTTTGTTGCTTAAAGATCACATTTTAGTACTTGTGATATACTCTATATGTGTAACTACGTTGTCATTACCTCATAACTTACATTAGTTTGGTCATTAGATAATTTACGTGGCTCGGGATCCAAAGGACACGGCGTTATCATACTACCACCACCATCGTTTGTGGAATGGCTACACAGGAACTCTGGACGACTTCCTCGAGGCATTTATTCAGGATGCACGTAAGTAGACATTCAGTCACTTCTTCTATTTGGTAATCGCCCAGCCAATGCAATATGCTGAAAATTTCCTACTCCTTTCTCGTCTTCTTTTCCTTGGTTTCTTTCATCTCAGTTTTCGCCTCCTGTCGCTCTCTAATTCTTCTCCTCTTTGATTTTCCTCTTTGCTGTCAAACTGCCGTACTCGTTTGCTCCTTGTTCTTATGTCAGTTATATCCCAGATTAAGCAGAGAAATGAAATTTTAAAAAAGCAGGAATTTTTGAAAATAGTGGCAGTGTATTTTATGGAAGAACGAAAGGCAGAAGCAAATTAAGGACGAACCAATTTAATGTGAGAAGAAGCAGGAGAACTGTCGAAGCAGTTTTATCACTACAGCTAATAATATAAGGCAGGCCCAGGAAAAACCGGGAAACAAACATTATGAGCTGTGTTCGACGAACAGTGAGACACTTTTTTATGTCGGCCAGTTTCGGTTGAAAAAATTCAGAGTTTGTTGTAGGACATAGTGGAATATTCCTGCTTCAGCTCCTATAGTTTCTTGAAGTTTACATAAGTTGCGGCGCTATACATAGCCTAACTATGGCGTCTGTAACAGAGGTGCGTTCCAAACAGAGATCTGCCTTTGAGTTTTATTTTGATCTGTGTGATAAAATTCTGTGTAGGTCAAACTGGTCGGAATTTCAATATTCGACACCGAGAACACATAAGAGAGAGTGGCAGTAACTCATAAACTGTCTTCCACCACTTGAAAACGGAATGACGTACAGCGGACGGTATAGAATGAGCTGTCAAGTTTTTTACACATTGCACAAAGAGAATCACCTCTTGAAGAAATCAAAATATATTCACACACACAAAATTACCTTCAAGTAATCCTACATGAACCGATTGTTTTAAAATACAAACATTACATAGAAACTGTTCTCGAAAATACCATTGCAACACGAGGTGAATAAAAAAAAATCTTCGAACGTATCAGAGATCATGTTACCACGCAATTAAAAATATCCACTAGAAATACCACGTTTAAGAATAAAACAACAACATCGCGAAATTGTCACAAACCACGCGCACCACAACACTGTCTTGCGTAACCAGTTCCCAAAACACAGCTTGATTAAACTACAAATGAGCGTAGAACCACATAAACATGAATTGTACAAGCAATATAACATAGCTGGTAGGGAAAAAGGTATGACCTAAAGAATACCAAAGATGCAAAAGAAGCAAACAGCTTATAACCGTATAATATCGCTGACTCCACTGTCAATACAGCTGTCAAGAAACGTCATTACGAAATAAACTTCTCTAATTTAACAAGTACACATATAACTGCTGCAGCAAAGGTTTGACACCCACTATAGCTCCAACAACATCAAAGGAGCAAACATATTCAGTAGCGTGGCAGCAATTGAGACATCGATGTCATACGGATATCAAGACCACCTGATGCACGTAATAACCGTATTCTATAAGACGTTAAAATTATCTGGTTAAAAATTTGGAACGTTGTACCAAACTATGTACTCTTTACAGATAACCTCAATATGGGAATCACGCCGAAATATGCCTATAGTAATAATAACATGAAACACAGCAGTGTCTTGGTTTCATAACATAGTATATTATAACGTAATAAGAGGTGACAGAGACATGAGACGAATTTACTTACTTAATCATTTATTTCCTGCGTCCGTAGATGAGGTCGTTAACGCAGTGACCAGTGGCTCAGGGGTAGCAAATAAAAAACCTAACGCTAGAAAAATTTTCAGTGTTTGCTTGGCATGGGTTACACAGCATCAAAAACTCCTAACGGTTGAAAAATCCATTTTTTGATTACTTTACTTTGTTAAACGAAGCATTTTGTTATCGAAATGAAACTATTCTCGCCCTACATCGATCACTATGGTTTGCATTTTCATAAAAATCTGTGAGCCTGCTGAGATTTCCACCATATTATTTCGGTTTCTACCATTCACTTTGTTCTTTTTTATTGTAAAGCAAGCACTTGATCAATTGTGCTGCGCCTTCGGAAACACGATCAATGCGTACTAATTATAAAATGTTTATTTTACCTACCGAAATGTCAGTGTGAGTTAGATGTCGACAATGTAGTAACTTACTCCTGTAAGTAAGCAATCCTATTTATTGTTTTTTTTTGCTGCAATTTTAGGTCTACTTTCTGAAAGACATGATGGACCCTGATTTGCCAAAATATATATGGTATTACATTCATAATAAGTATCGTAGCGGTAATAATAGTTTTAATTATGTCCAGACATTAAGATTATAGTGTTTTTGTAACTATGTTTCGAATATACTTATTTCACAGTGCAGGTATCTTGTTTTATTGGAAAGTAGCAAATGAGCTTAGACAAATGGTTCATTGATAGAAGATAGTCGATATTGTAGGGAAACACAACCTACCACTGTCGCCGTAGAGTACTACCATTGAATTAGATTAAACCTTGTACTGTAGTGACTGGTTTCTATTACTGCTGGCCTAGCCTATAAAATCCTACATCTTGAATTCCCTGGTGACTCAATTTTTACGTTATTTAAGTGGTGATACGTTATTATACTTACAGATTATGTTGTCAAGATTCATTGTTATTGGAAGTTTGAAAGTTAGGCTACCTTATTAATACTCAGCTGCTGCTTTGTAGCAATATCGGTTTGCCTCATTCGTAAAACGGTGTAGCGTGCATTTCGTGATCTTTCCCCATCTGTACATCGGTGAGGCCAGATATATGGCTGTTAGCATGGTGTTTAGGTGGCAGGGTGTGGAAGGCGAGGCACCAGCGCCCATTTCATTCTTTAACATTTGGCTAGTGTTAGTCCTTGAACATCACTCGTTAGGTGAATGAGTTTTTGAGCAGTCTGATATTTCAGCGGATATGGTGACAGACTTGCATGTGGTTTATACTCTTTAACGCTTCTCCTGGTGAAAATTAAAAATTGTTGGAGAAAAACTCCGCTTTATGCAAGTGTCTCGCACCAGGGAGATTTCTCTCCAATTTTTCTTAACAACCATGGAAATAAGAGGAACTCCCAAAAGAATAAAATTTTTCTTGGGAAGCACGGAAATAAGAAAAACTCCGTAAGGAGTAAAATTTACTGAATGCTACGGAACTTCGATTTTATCAGCTACCTACGTGAAAATTGTTTTCGAAAATCGCATATACGCATGCTTAACTGTTTTTTTATATGAGTTACTCCATTGCTGGAATGGCATATCCCATGTGTCATTAATAATTTATTTAAATTTATTTCTATCTGAATTCTATTCATGTCAGTTAATAATTTATTTAATACTTGCAATAACTGAAATCAGTGACTGACACGATTAAGCCATCTACTTTTATATTAATTTTTTGCTCTTTAAAAATGGCTGCCTTGCATGTGATATTTTCTGTACTTCAGCCGCGCCCACGATGAGAGAGGGTCGAGAGAGAGCCCAGGGCATTCCCTGGGGATTTCGGCTTGATTTTATGAGGAAGAAATGTCTGCTAGCAGCAGGTAAACGCGCAACTCAAGCATTCTTCGTGGTGGGGAATTTAACGCTGCATCCTGGCAGCTTTGCGCGTAATGCGGTCTGCGCAATATGAGGTTCAGGTCCACATTCACAGAAGTCATACGGCGTACCATGATGAACATATACACTCCTGCAGGATCTTAGCTTTGACAAGCAGTGCTGGCTGTCCTAACACATTCCACAGAAACTTGGTTTTGTCCTGATGGGTCGACTTCTGAGAATGCTATGCAGGCGGAAGTTAGTACCAGACAGAGATCTCCGCGTTATGTGAGAAGCGATGGCTGGCACTGTTGACAGGAATCCTTTCTTCCCTTCGTCAAGCAGCGGGCCAACTTGCTGGCATCACCTTATGCAGTGTGAACACCATCTTGTCCAAAAAGTTTTTGATTTCTCCTCAGTGGTTAACCTTGAAAATAGCAGAGAAGGGGAAATCAGGACGCTGGCCTCCGAGGATTATGGACGTTGAGACTAGTGTATTGGTTCACTTAGAAAACTTAGCTGAAGGGAGGGAGTGCTGCTCGGACTTGTTGAGAACTGCACATGTAAGAGCGAAGCGACTCATTAATGTTGTGAAACTTTTCCCAAGAGGGGAGATGGTTGCCATGTTAACAAAAATACCACTGGCCAGCATTTTGCCGTGGGTGATTTTGCATGTGGAATGGAGAATGTACTCCGTTCCGGTTAAGAATACTTCAGCTGTTTACCAAAAACGACACACTTCAGCAGGAGACACGGAACGATGTACTTAATCAATGGACGAGAAAACAGCGTCTGCATATCTAGAGAAGGGCTGTGCTAGGAGTCTGGAGCTGATATGTTGCAGTCTGTAACAGATCACGGCGCTCGTAACTTCCCACAGTCGAGTGCAGAATATGATGAGTAACTGTGGCTAGGGCAAAAACTGTAGGACAGTTACTCAAATTTTGTAGGTGAATTGCTATTGTCGAATATGTTGTGTGAATCATTTTATTTTCTTGGGTCACTGAAGGCTCTCGCATGAATAGATCAGTGGTGTCATTTGCATGTGGTAATTTTTCATTTTCTTGGAAGATTCAAATGAGATATATGCCTCTCGGATTTGTCTTCCCATAAAACAGTTTGTAATATTTCATTTGCACAGGAACGCACCTCACTTAACCGCAGTTTTAATGATCTTAAAGTAGTTAATAAAGTGTTACTTTCATTCTATGAATTAATAGAAACCTGTATTCAAATACCATCCATGCGTTTGGCGTTTACGAGCAGTGTCGAAATGATTCAAATGGCTCTGAGCACTATGGAACTCAAAAGCTGAGGTCATCAGTCCCCTAGACTTGGAACTACTTAAACCTAACTAATCTAAGGACATCACACACATCCATGCCCGAGATAGGATTCGAACCTGCGACCGTAGCAGCAAAGCGGTTCCGGACTGAAGCGCCTAGAACCGCTCGTCCACAACGGCCGGCACAAGCAGTATGGATCAACCCGGTCCACACTCACCATATTTGTTATTAAATTATCGAAGGTGCTTTCACTAAATGATAACATATGAAGCGTATTATTGAATTAGCTAGTACGCCCGTAGGGCATAAACGAAGTGGCATACAACTCACCAACAATACACTTGAGTGTAATTATAGTGTGTACGTTTGACCGGTCTGCCTCAGCAAACATCTGGTTACCCGTGTCAGTGAGAAGCATTACATTTGGCAATCGTTACGTGTGAGGTAAGAACACCACCACGTGACATTACCTCTATGATTACAATTCCAAGCGAACGTCATTCGAGACAGCCTCTACTACTGTCGTCCAAAGGTGAGCCTTATGGACGCTGGACCAGTGTTAGCTACTCGTAAAACGACGCGTAGAAGTAAACAGATCTTATTTGCTGCGCAGAAAAAAAAATTCGACCACTGCTTTCATATGTCGATGAGGAATGCGTAGAAGGGAGACTACAGATTTGAGTTGTCCAGTAACCGCGTGGGACGGATTTACTACTCTTGAAAGTAGCCACAATTCGGTCTGGTTGAGAAGGACCATAATAAAGCATGGCAGCTCAAAGCACTATAAAAGGTTTCCACCCCTTTCCATATTTGATCATACACTGTCACAGATATCGTTAATGTGTATACCGTCTCTCGCTTAAATGCTCATGTTGGGATTTGAAATTAAAAATTGTTCCTATGGCTCTAAGCACTATGAGAGTTAACATCTGAGGTCATCAGTCCACTAGACTTAGAAGTACTTAACCCTAACTAACCTAAGGACATCACACACATCCTTGCCCGAGGCAGGATTCGAATCTGCGACCGTAGCAGCTGCGTGGTTCCGGACTGAAGCGCCTAGAACCGCTTGACCATTGAAATTAAAGCGAATATTGTTACGAAACACTGGCTTCTACATTCTTTGACTTCACAGATCCAGGATGCCATAGTTTTAACATTTCTTCTTTCATACTAGAATGTGTCTGCAGTTATCACCGTAATATTAAAGGTGACATGCCATTACCAACAATTGTAGTTTGCTATGTATACATCGTATCTTACAGTGAACTTTAAGAAAATTACATATTAACGAATTTTTTGATGTTCATATTCACGACTTCTGTAAATACGGTGGTGGTGGTGGTACGTATAGAGCGCTCAGTAGCATAGTCACCAGCGCCCATACTAATTTAATTGGTGGCTATATGAACTCGAGCAAACGAATTAGAAATTGTTGCTGTGCAGGGGAGACAGTAAATTGAATAGTTAAGCGTGTTACATGACTGAAATGTCGTCACAACATTTACTGACCGTCAGCATCACGGTTGGGGAGAGTTTATGGAAGACTCACTATACCAGACGCTATTAGAACTGATCATCAGTACATCGATTTGGCAAAACTGCTATGGCTTTGGTAAACTGTCGTAGGAAAGAACACCTAGATAACATGGGTCGCCGTCAACTACTGAGAGTTGTTACCAGAGAATATACAGGCCACGGTGCTACAGATGACTCATCATTTGTATAACAATTTCTGTGCAGTCACATAATCGTTAGCAACTACCCTGTGAGACACGGTGGTAGTTCCTGATCTAGCCCTGACTGTACAGTACTGCTATTTACCGATGAATGAGCAATCTCAGACATTTATGTGGTGCCGCCAGTTCGCTGTTGGGGTAACTAGAATAACTAGCCCACCAGGGGAGACAGGACCCACTGTAGTCCACAGAACTCGAGGAGCAGAAGTGTGTTGTTTAAAAAGCAACACGAGTTGCCGCTGTCGTCAAGCTATGTGTGATATTCATATGTGTGTGTTGGGAAGCGAAAAGTTTCAGAAGAGAAGAGTACATATGAGGAGGAGAAAAATGCTGGTATACATTTAGCGTCCAGGCTTATAGGTACAACTAACTGTTGTGTCCATTTTTCTGTGGTAGTCGTTACTGTAACTCAGTGAAATAAACAAAAATTACGAAATTTTAATAGTGACGACCTCGAACTGTAACTGATATAACCATAAAGATTTTCATTTTTATTTCCGTTTAAGAAGTCTTGGTACTTCCAAGACGACTCCAGACTGTTATCTGGACCAACGAGCCAGAATTGTACCTTTATTATGTTCTTAATTCGCACCAGTTGGATGCTAAGCCGTAGCATACAGGCAATGGGTGTCAGTGTCTTCTTACAGTACCCGTTATTTTCAATTTGAATTTGGTAGCTTATCTTACGTGCTGCTATTATCATTATTATTATTATTATTATTATTATTATTATTATTATTGCCTTAATTATCAGGTACGTAAGTGAGACGTTCACGATTGCGCAGGAAGGCTGTAGTAGTCACATTACATTAAAAAATTCGTAATGTTTTTGTGTTTTTCAGTCTTAAGACTCATTTGAAGGACAGAAAGTTGGCTGAAACCAGACGTAAACAGTAATGAAATCCTAAACTCAGATTGGAATGTATACCGCAGAGACAGGCTGGACAGTGAAGGCGGGGCGTGTTTATAGTGATAAGAAGTGCAATAGTATCGAAGGAAATTGACGGAGATCCGAAATGTGAAATAATTTGGGTGAATGTCAGGGTTAAAGCAGGCTCAGACATGGTAATTGGATGTCTCTATAGGCCTCCTGGCTCAGGAGCTGTTGTGGCTGAGCACCTAAAGGATAATTTGGAAAATATTTCGATTAGATTTCCCCACCATGTTATAGTTCTGGGTGGAGATTTTAATTTGCCGGATATAGACTGGGAGACTCAAACGTTCATAACGGGTGGCAGGGACACAGAATCCAGTGAAATTTTTTTAAGTGCAATATCCGAAAACTACCTTGAGCAGTTAAACAGAGAACCGACTCGTGGCAATAACATATTAGACCTTCTGGTGACAAACAGACCCGAACTATTTGAAAAAGTTAACGCAGAACAGGGAATCAGCGATCATAAAGCAGTTACTGCATCGATGATTTCTGCCGTAAATAGAAATATTAAAAAAGGTAGGAAGATTTTTCTGTTTAGCAAAATGACAAAAAGCAGATTACAGAGTACCTGACGGCTCAACCCAAAAGTTTTCTGTCAAGTACAGATAGTGTTGAGGATCAGTGGACAAAGTTGAAAACCATCGAACAATATGCGTTAGATGAGTATGTGCCAAGCAAGATCGTAAGAGATGGAAAACAGCCACCGTGGTACAACAACCGAGTTAGAAAACTGCTGCGGAAGCAAAGGGAACTTCACAGCAAACATAAACATAGCCAAAGCCTTGCAGACAAACAAAAATTACGCGAAGCGAAATGTAGTGTGAGGAGGGCTATGCGAGAGGCTTGTAACGCCGGAAATGCATATCCTCCTATTTCCATCTATTGTACTATTTTTTTCCTTGCTTTGTTACCTCTAGATATGACATTTCTGTCTTTTTGTATATTGTAATTGTTTTACTATTTGTATATTTATGCATTTATGTCGATGTATAATTGGTTTGTTTCGTAAATATTATTTGTATATTTACGCTGGGTCTTGCCTAGGGAAAACTGCTATCGAACGATTACGTCGATAGGTCGTGTGAAGAATCAAAGTGTGTAGGATCTTTGGTAGTGTTAACTCTGCCGCGTGGAGCGCGGGCTGAGAGAAGGAGTCTGGCTGGAGTAGCGAGTGGAGCAGGTGTGTTGTGTGACGCTCCCGCGAGTTGCCGCGCTTTCGGGGTTTGGCAGCATGTAATTGCGCTCGACTTGCGATGATAGTTTCTGACATGGTGTCGCGGACGGGAAACATTAACTAGCGCACATCAAGAGCCCGTTTCGTCTGGTGACCGTGTCGAGAAGAAGGCGCGCCAACATCCAGCTTCTGCAACAGCGACGGCCGACAATGAGTGACTGCCGCCACCTCCTCGATCGACGGCTTCAAACCTTCAATCAACCGACAAGGAAGACTGGACGCAAGTAAAGTTTTAGAACTGTATGGCAGACCTCAGCTTTTCAAACTGTACCATTTTCGTAACTATAATTACAGCAACTTAGAATGAACCTTTGTTGCTCATTGTCCCAATTGCATTGCCAAGCAGGGTCCCTTCCTTTTCCGGAATGAACCCGAGTGTCGTTGAAATTCAGACGCCAGCATTAAAGTAACATCATTTCACTGCTTTAATTTCAAAGTTCAGTTAGCTGGATACAATATTCAGATTACACAAGCACAAATTAAGAGTGCGAGTTTTGTTACCATATTTTAGCTTACCTGTGACTGCAGCTCAGCTTGGTACGTACTAAATTTTTCTATTGTTAATTGTTCAGAATCATTTAATTCAAGTTCAAAGTTAAATCTCTTATTTCTAAATCGCGTAGATTCAAGTAGCTTTTGAAATGATTGTTGAGGTAGTCCAAGACTAACCGTGTTTTACTGAATTTCGATGTGCTTCAGAAAGAAAGCTCACTATTAACTTCAGTCACTGAATTAACTTTCGATTTTCCGGTTTTATTAATTCTTTTGCTAAATTAAGTCAGGGTGTAGCAAAATTTATTACTTCTGACAAACTTTCAGTTTTCACACTACACGTGTCAACCTTCAGTTGCCACGCTTCTAGTGCTAATTATATGTGTAACAACCTTTCTTTTTCAGTTACTATAGTAATTGTCCTTAGGACTGGCGACCGTGATTTCCCCCAAATCTCAAATACCTAATTACCGCTAGTTAATTGTTAACGTAACGGCTGCACATTTACTTTCTTTATTAACTTTACCCCTTTTCAAAATTAATTTCCACCATTTCATTAGCACATTTCCTTTCATTTAGATGTAACCCTTTCCTCCCTCTTTACCGACAGCTTAACTTTGGTGACGATTGCTTTTCCAAAACTCCCATTAGGTACACGCGGTTTCATCTTTCACTGTCATTAAGGTCGGTAAGCGAGCGAGGAGGTTACACGTGGCGACCTGGTGACAGGGCAATCTTCGGATTTGAGGTTGTTCTGGACACGAATTTTGCATGGTGCAAATCTCATAACAAAGTACTGGTTACGTACAGGCCGTTACGTCAGCGAGAATAAGTAGTGGGAGTAATCCTAATTATATTTGAGGTTTGGCATTTATATTGAAAATTATTAAAATGAGTGAAGGCAACAATTGCCAAAATTTGGTAGACTTGGATACGGAACAATCGGTCGAACAGTGGGAAACGCGCACCGCGGTACCCATTGTTCAGGGGCAGGCGGCTAGCATGAAAGACGCGACCGCCGAAACGCAACAAAGAGCAGAAATGGAATTCCAAACTTTAGGAAATGTTTCGGAATCGGAAGTGAAAATCAAATGTGAATCCGTTGATGACGAATACGGGGGGACAATTAAAGAGGAAGCCGCTACGGAAGTAAAACCGGTAGTTTCCGGGAATTTAACTGATTTATTGAATGTTTTGATTAACGAAATCAAGAGTCAATCGGCAGAAATTAAAGCTCTGTCTGCCAAGCAAGAAGATCAGGCTGCCAAGCAAGAAGCTCAGGCTGCCAAGCAAGAAGCTCAGGCTGTCAAGCAAGAAGCTCAGTCTAAAAAAATTGAACGGATGCTAGACAATCATAACAAAGCTATTAACGTTGTTAACAACAATGTTGGAGTTGTTAATACAAAAGTTGATAAAATCAAAGAAGATATTGTTGTAATTAATACCGAAATCGGTAATCTTAAACAGGAAATGATAGGCGTTCAGGCGGAAATTGCGAGCATAAATACTCGTTTTGATTCCGAAATTAGCAGAATCGAGAAAAATGTAGGAGAAGCAGTTGCTCCGATCATCGAGAATAAGGTGACGGAACAAATTCAATTAGTGAAAAAAGAGGATCAACAGAAGGTGGAAACTTTAAAGGCTTTTGTGTCCGAAGTAGACACTAAAGTGAGGGAGCAGGCTAATACCTGCGAAGAGAAAAAGAGGGAAGTGGAAACGCTTGCGACAACCACTTGCCAAGTAATTACGAGAGTGTCGGAATTAGAAAAGAAACTTGACGAAAAACAGAGCTATGTGCCAATCTGTGCACATAGTTCGGAATTGTTGACGAAAGAGGAGCGGTTCGACCCCTTGAAAAAAGGCGGTATACACGCGACGGATTTCATTAAAAATTGTGAAAGAGTTTTACCCAGATCATGGACTAATGAGAGAAAAATTAATGCGGTTATTGATGTGCTGGCTGGTGATGCCAAGCGTTGGGGCTTAAACCTCAACATTACGAACCTGACTTTTGAAGAGTTTAAAAATTTGTTTCTGGCTGAATACTGGTCAGAGCAAAAACAGCAAAGTGTCTGGCGCGAATTTGTCGTATCGAGGCCTTTCGATGCGAATTCGCGTGGTTCGATGAGGGAGTTTTGTGAGGGCTGGATCCGCAAGTTGGAATATTTGCGTGATCGCCGCACGGAATCCGAAATAGTCTGGGAACTCTACAGGAAGCTTCCAGATGACACAAAACGCTACGTAGGAAGCAATCACAGGACAATCAATGATTTCCTGGAAAGAGTTGAGGACGAGGACAATTGGCGCAATAATCGCGACAGTGGTAGAGGCCGTGGTAACAACAACGAGTACCACAGCAACCACAACAACGATAACCATGGAAATAATGCATACCGCAACCATGGCAGCAATAACAATAATGGTTCGGACCGTAATAACAATCGGTACAATGCAAATAATAACAGGAATGACAGAAACCAGTATCATACTAACGCGATACGGGCTTCACAGAATAGTAATAACGCCAGAGGGTGTGATCAGCCGCCTCAGCAGCATCCGGGGAGCGTATCTGCTGGGACGAGACAGGGAAACCATTAGCCACGCCGGTGAGGGGCCGAGCGGGCGTGGAGAAATTTTGGCGGCCCAATAACAAGAGAAAACCCAGGTGTCGCCGTTATGAAAATTCCGTATGGAATAATCAACGGCGGGAGAGTGTGCCAGTGTTAAGAGAAAAGAGTGCGCCCACAAGTAGTAGATCAGCTGTATACACGGCAGTAGAAAATACATTCGCTGTCAGTGAGAACAATTTAAGTAGTGTTCCGGAAATCGATCATAAAGTGGCAGCTGTAATACCCACAGCGGAACTGGAGATTGAGTTTAATAATGATTCACAAGTGTTGAGAGAAGATCAGATGTCGGATAAAACGTCCGTCATCGAGCGAGGGGATGCAGAGAGGGATGAGGTCTGGTTAAGGCAGTTCGGTCGCTTATACGACGAACTAAGAGATTATAGGGGTCTGTATGGGAGAAGCGTTTATGGGGAGCGCGTGCAGGATTTTCCGCGTCCCGTCCCGCAGGAAGATAGTGTTTGTGAAATGATAGAAAGTTCTGGCCATAATCGGCAGACTTTACTAGAAATAGTTGATATTAAGGGGGAGCACGAGCAAGATTCGTCGTGTTTCGTCCCGCAGGAGTTAGATGTTGAAGTAGTAACGGAAAGTTCTGGCCCTAACCGGCAGACCTTACCGAAAGTTTCAGTGGTAGAAGTAACCGACCCATCCGACGCGAACCTCCAGTTTAAACATTGCGAGAGTATTAAGGAGAAAGATTACGAAAATTTTAGTGATAGCCGGACGCAATTGGTAGAAAAGCACATAGATTACAGCGTGTATGAGGTTAGAGCTGACATTATACGGTCAGACGATAACAGTGTGGATTGCGCAGATCTAGAGGAAGTAATTGCAGATACTACTGGGCACATTTCTCCAGGTAGATTGGCAGATGAGATTAATCTGACCAAAGTGGAATCAACGAAGGTGACGATTAATGAATTGATAGCAAAGCAACACTCACTAGTTGACGAGTTACAGGAAAAGGTTTCGGTATTGGAGGCGAAGCTACAGGCTAAGTCTCAGGACAAACGTGTTGAAATTAAAACTGTATGTGAACAGAGGCTGAAAAAGCCGCCAGATAAGCCGGATTTAGGGTCAAAGCCGGATGGTTTTTTCTGGAATGACCTGGATATAGACGAGGATTTACTGTGGGAAAATAAAGAAACAGCCGAGGACAAGTGTAGACAGATAGTAGTGTCGGTTAATATGCACGACCTACAACTAAACGTGTTGATTGACACCGGTGCAGAATTGAGTGCTGTATCTGGGAAAATATTTGAGTTACTGAAAGACAGACCTGGCATCGTAGTTATGCCAGTAGCAGGAGTGAAAATTATCGGTGCTACTGGGAAGGCCAGTAAACCGGTCACAAAACAGATTTTTGTCAACTTCGAGATATGTGGGGCACGATTTGAACAAGAGTTTGTCGTCGTGCCAGACTTGACTACGGAAGTAATTATCGGGTTAGATTGGCTATTAAAGTACAGTGCAGTGATTAATTGCGAAAGTAAAACTTTGACATGTATGTCACAAGATAAAACAATAGTAGTTAGTTTTGACGAGGCAGGAGACGGTGTGTATAGGCAATACCATCCTATACACATTGTTAACTGGCCGGATGGTATTGACGTAGGTATTAATTTGAACTGCCGTAACGTGAGGAATTTCGGCAGTGACAAAAGTGTAGAAAGTGAATTGGAAGAGATAATCAAATTCCCTCCACGGATTGACATTAGTATTGGTGTGAAAAAAGATCGTTTGCGAGAAGTAATGAAGCTAAAAGCCGATGCTCGCATACGTCGTCATGACGCTAAAACGCGTTTTGTTAAGTTTGCAATCGGAGACTTAGTACTTGTAAAAGCTCATGAGAAATCGAGCGAGATAGACAATGAAATCTCTAAATTTAAGTTTGTTTATAATGTACCATATAAAGTCATTGGTATACCTCACACAAATGCTTATTGCTTAGAGTATCCAAGCTCTGGAAAACGATTAGGTATACGGAATATTGTAGACTTGAAATTGTACCAACCTAGGATCGATTAATACCACACAATGGGTAATTTGTACAGTATGTAAATATAGAGTGTAAGATTTAAGGATGTGCCATGGTACGATGCTTTTACCTGACCTAGAGGTCATTAAAGAAGTTGTAATTAATAAGTAATTAATTTTGACTAAATGATTTAAGAGTAACTGATTAGTAATCATCTGAATAATCCAAGCTGCTAGTTTAAGTTTTCAGCTGAGTCACAATAGATTAAGGAATGTAAATATGATTTTGTAACTTTCTGTAATATTTCATGAAAGTGTGTTTTTATTAGTCATTGCCGATGTACTTAGACGCTGTTTTAAGTTTCAGGCTAGTACATGCGTGTGATGATGGACAGTGTTGAGTTATCCACTGTGATAGTGTTTATGGACTCCTTGAGATTACTCGGGAGTGAGTTTTTCCGAAAGAATTCAGTGAAACGGACGTTCTGGAAATGCCGTTACGCAGGCGAGTGAGATCAAGCGTGCCGCACAGGCGGGCACAACAATACTTGCGAGGCGAAGCCGCTATCGGCTCTTGTGTCGCTGTCGGCATTTGTACCGCTGTCGGCATTCTTTGTACTCGCGAGTACGGAATGTGGAGTTGCTTTTCTTACCCGGGCAGCTGATGTGAAAGAATTCTGCTGTCAATATTTATGTTTTATTTTATCTGCTGTATATTATTTTCTTGTTTAGCGTTAATTGGACATGACGAGAATATTAATTATGAAAAGGTTACATAAAATTGTGTATTCTATGTAATTAATTATTAGTTTGCGTATTTTGATATACCTGTTTTTTTTGACCATGTACTCTGATCAATTTTGCAAATAGTATTCCATTTCTTATAGTGTTACGAATTTTAATGATTTTGTAATAGCTAAACCATTTTCTATGTTTTCTATGAATTTTGATATGTTGTCAACCTGTTTTATTTTGTGCAAGATGGCAGAGTGGAATAAGATTAGGAGTGTCTCCACTCAATTATTATTATTGTCTAAAAAAATTAGGTTATGGTTAATTAGACGAATGCTAAATTTTTTTGATGTTTTGAGCATATGCATTTCCGCTGTTTCTTTTTTGGGACATTTTCTGAGTCTGTTTACGTTACACGAACATCCTCAGACAATGTGGGGCACGTGTAACGCCGGAAATGCATATCCTCCTATATCCATCTATTGTACTATTTTTTTCCTTGCTTTGTTACCTCAAGATATGACATTTCTGTCTTTTTGTATATTGTAATTGTTTTACTATTTGTATATTTATGCATTTATGTCGATGTATAATTGGTTTGTTTCGTAAATATTATTTGTATATTTACGCTGGGTCTTGCCTAGGGAAAACTGCTATCGAACGATTACGTCGATAGGTCGTGTGAAGAATCAAAGTGTGTAGGATCTTTGGTAGTGTTAACTCTGCCGCGTGGAGCGCGGGCTGAGAGAAGGAGTCTGGCTGGAGTAGCGAGTGGAGCAGGTGTGTTGTGTGACGCTCCCGCGAGTTGCCGCGCTTTCGGGGTTTGGCAGCATGTAATTGCGCTCGACTTGCGATGATAGTTTCTGACATGGTGTCGCGGACGGGAAACATTAACTAGCGCACATCAAGAGCCCGTTTCGTCTGGTGACCGTTTCGAGAAGAAGGCGCGCCAACATCCAGCTTCTGCAACAGCGACGGCCGACAATGAGTGACTGCCGCCACCTCCTCGATCGACGGCTTCAAACCTTCAATCAACCGACAAGGAAGACTGGACGCAAGTAAAGTTTTAGAACTGTATGGCAGACCTCAGCTTTTCAAACTGTACCATTTTCGTAACTATAATTACAGCAACTTAGAATGAACCTTTGTTGCTCATTGTCCCAATTGCATTGCCAAGCAGGGTCCCTTCCTTTTCCGGAATGAACCCGAGTGTCGTTGAAATTCAGACACCAGCATTAAAGTAACATCATTTCACTGCTTTAATTTCAAAGTTCAGTTAGCTGGATACAATATTCAGATTACACAAGCACAAATTAAGAGTGCGAGTTTTGTTACCATATTTTAGCTTACCTGTGACTGCAGCTCAGCTTGGTACGTACTAAATTTTTCTATTGTTAATTGTTCAGAATCATTTAATTCAAGTTCAAAGTTAAATCTCTTATTTCTAAATCGCGTAGATTCAAGTAGCTTTTGAAATGATTGTTGAGGTAGTCCAAGACTAACCGTGTTTTACTGAATTTCGATGTGCTTCAGAAAGAAAGCTCACTATTAACTTCAGTCACTGAATTAACTTTCGATTTTCCGGTTTTATTAATTCTTTTGCTAAATTAAGTCAGGGTGTAGCAAAATTTATTACTTCTGACAAACTTTCAGTTTTCACACTACACGTGTCAACCTTCAGTTGCCACGCTTCTAGTGCTAATTATATGTGTAACAACCTTTCTTTTTCAGTTACTATAGTAATTGTCCTTAGGACTGGCGACCGTGATTTCCCCCAAATCTCAAATACCTAATTACCGCTAGTTAATTGTTAACGTAACGGCTGCACATTTACTTTCTTTATTAACTTTACCCCTTTTCAAAATTAATTTCCACCATTTCATTAGCACATTTCCTTTCATTTAGATGTAACCCTTTCCTCCCTCTTTACCGACAGCTTAACTTCGGTGACGATTGCTTTTCCAAAACTCCCATTAGGTACACGCGGTTTCATCTTTCACTGTCATTAAGGTCGGTAAGCGAGCGAGGAGGTTACAGGCTTTCAATGAATTCGAAAGTAAAGTTCTATGTACTGACTTGGCAGAAAATCCTAAGACATTTTGGTCTTATGTCAAAGCGGTAGGTGGATCAAAACAAAATGTCCAGACACTCTGTGACCAAAATGGTACTGAAACAGAGCGTGACAGACTAATGGCCGAAATACTAAATGTCTTTTTCCAAAGCTGTTTCACAAAGGAAGATTGCCCTATAGTTCCTTTTCTAAATTGTCGCACAGATGACAAAATGGTAGATATCGAAATAGGCGACAAAGGGATAGAGAAACAATTAAAATCGCTCAAAAGAGGAAAGGCCGCTGGACCTGATGGGATACCAGTTCGATATTACACAGAGTAAGTGAAGGAACTTGCCCCCCTTCTTGCAGCGGTGTACCGTACGTCTCTAGAAGAGCGTAGCGTTCCAAAGGATTGGAAAAGGGCACAGGTCATCCCCGTTCTCAAGAAGGGACGTCGAACAGATGTGCAGAACTATAGACCTATATCTCTAACGTCGATTAGTTGTAGAATTTTGGAACACGTATTATGTTCGAGTATAATGACTTTTCTGGAGACTAGAAATCTACTCTGTAGGAATCAGCATGGGTTTCGAAAAAGACGGTCGTTTGAACCCCAGCTCGCGCTATTAGTCCACGAGACTCAGAGGGCCATAGACACGGGTTCACAGGTAGATGCCGTGTTTCTTGACTTCCGCAAGGCGTTCGATACAGTTCCCCACAGTCATTTAATGAACAAAGTAAGGGCATATGGACTATCAGACCAATTGTGTGATTGGATTGAAGAGTTCCTAAGTAACGCAGCATGTCATTCTCAATGGAGAGAAGTCTTCCGAAGTAAGAGTGATCTCAGGTGTGCCGCAGGGGAGTGTCATAGGACCGTTGCTATTCACAATATACATAAATGACCTTGGGGATGACATCGGAAGTTCACTGAGGCTTTTTGCAGATGATGCTGTGGTCTATCGAGAGGTTGTAAGAATACAAAATTGTACTGAAATGCAGGAGGATCTGCAGCGAATTGACGCATGGTGCAGGGAATGGCAATTGAATCTCAATGTAGACTAGTGTAATGTGCTGCGAATACATAGAAAGATAGATCCCTTGTCATTTAGCTACAAAATAGCAGGTCAGCAACTGGAAGCAGTTAATTCCATAAATTATCTGGGAGTACGCATTAGGAGTGATTTAAAATGGAATGATCATATAAAGTTGATCATTGGTAAAGCAGATGCCAGACTGAGATTCATTGGAAGAATCCTAAGGAAATGCAATCCGAAAACAAAGGAAGTAGGTTACAGTACGCTTGTTCGCCCACTGCTTGAATACTGCTCAGCAGTGTGGGATCCATACCAGATAGGGTTGATAGAAGAGATAGAGAAGATCCAACGGAGAGCAGCGCGCTTCGTTACAGGATCATTTAGTAATCGTGAAAGCGTTACGGAGATGATAGATAAACTTCAGTGGAAGACTCTGCAGGAGAGACGCTCAGTAGCTCGGTACGGGCTTTTGTTAAACTTTCGAGAGCATACCTTCACCGTAGAGTCAATCAGTATATTGCTCCCTCCTACGCATATCTCGCGAAGAGACCATGAGGATAAAATCAGAGAGATTAGAGCCCACACAGAGGCATACCGACCACCCTTCTTTCCACGAACAATATGAGACTGGAATAGAAGGGAGAACCGATAGAGGTACTCAAGGTACCCTCCGCCACACACCGTCAGGTGGCTTGCGGAGTGTGGATGTAGGTGTAGATGTAGATGTAGATGATGCAGCCTTCCATGCAAGTCTATCCCGTCCAGGTCTCGTCTTCTTTACATAAGTACTGTGACCCAAATAAACATCAGCCTACTTATTGTTGTCAAATTCCAGTTTCTCACTACAATTTTTACGCCCTCCCCCCTTCCCCAACTATCCCACATAGCCAAATAGACTATTCCTTGATGGCTCAGGATGTGGCTTTTCAAACGATGCCCTCTTTTAGTCATGTTTTCCACAATGCTCTTTTCTTCCCATTTCGATTCTGTACTTCTTCATTAGTTATTTGAAGGGACCACTTGAAATCCCGTGGCCAAAAGTACTGTTGTCCCAGGACGGTGCATGGGTTATGAGGCAGGAATAAAAGGAATTAGAGAACTCAGTCACCGAGAGAAATATCGTATTATAGTCAACTTTGGTACAGAGCGTGCTTTTCGAAATCCCTATACAAGTCATTGCCAAAGCTGGGAGAAGTTAAAACACTTTAACAGTTCACAACGTAGATGTAAACACAAACCGTGGGGCTAGAACAGTTGTATTACTTTCGTACGGAAAATTCCAACTGCACTGTGACGATTTTTGACTGCTCTAACTGGAGCCACTCGACAACTGGACAAGTATCCAGCAATAACTGCAGCAGGGTGGCCTCTTATTCACGTGGTCAGTGGAGCTTCAGCTCAGGGGGACGTGGCACTTCTGTGACCAGCAGTTGTGCGATACTGTCGCTGTCACTTCCTCTGTCGGACAACTGCGGAACCTCTAGTGCCAACTTATGCAAGCGGAACGATTCCCTCTGTGTGGTATCGACTACCTACGATACCACGCTATTCGATTTTCCTATTTAATCTCTGACACTCTTCTCTACCAACTCATTTGAAAAGCTTATATCCTCCTGATGCCTATGGTACTTACTGCACCCATCTAACTTGGTCTTGAAGCTACACTGCGGGCAGATACTTTCATGGAAGTATACTTAACAAATAAATTTGATGTTGCAAATAACTGTAATTGAGGAGGCCATCGCCGGCCGAAGTGGCCGTGCGGTTCTAGGCGCTGCAGCCTGGAACCGCGTGACCGCTACGGTCGCAGGTTCGAATCCTGCCTCGGGCATGGATGTGTGTGACGTCCTTAGGTTAGTTAGGTTTAACTAGTGCTAAGTTCTAGGGGACTAATGACCTCAGAAGTTGAGTCCCATAGTGCTCAGAGCCATTTGAACCATTTTTGAGGAGGCCATCACAGCTGTGTCCTTTTGTGCAGTTTATTGGCTTGTTCGGGTGACGGATGTTGCATTGTTATTTTGGCGTTCCACGATTACAGTCCACTCCAAGTCATGAAAGGAGAAATCTAAACTACTATATAGTAGCTATTGCGTTGTTGTCGGGTTATTCGATCGACTAATTTTATTTCTGTTGCTTTTCCATAACAATGAGCGTATTACTTGGAAACCATATTTTATAATAATAGAAATACCAGAAAACAATCTTCAACTGCCCATTGATTACCCATTTCTGCAGACAGTATGGTGGTGGGCACTTCGTTTTCGATCATATTACTCGCTTAGAAAGGGTCCTTTATTATGAGTGTTACCTTTTAAAACTGGAATTAAATTAAACCGTTCAACACCTCGGAGGAAAAGTGCTTCATTTTGAGCGTTAGACATTTCACTTAAGTTCTGAACAAAATATTGTTCAAACGTCCACCACCGCTTTGGACAACCTGACGCAAACGATGGCTCCTATCAGTTAATCGCTGTCTCCCACATTAGCGGCTCCAACTCTTGAGTGGGTTCAATTTCGTAAAGACACTGCCCAAATCCCTTCGCGAAATTGACGAATCTGATGTCTGAGATAGCCGAAAAAGTCGAGATTGTCTCGAAATTGACACATTTGACTTTTTCTGAATACTGGCCGCTACTGCCACGATATTGTCTTCAATTCGCGCTTTACGTTGTCTTCTTAATGTCATCTGGTCGTGTATAGTGAATTCCTGCTCAAACCTGGACATACATAAAAAAATGTTACAAACTGGAAATTACGGTTTTAAAAAAGTATCACTCTTAATCACAGACCCTGCCTAACGACTGTTTTGCTGAACGTGGAGACGGCACTGTCGACAGTCATTACCCGGCAACAATAAAGGCGAAGAAGTTAAAAATTAAAATTGACAACTGTTGCTAATACCAGAACTCTATTTATCTATTTTATGACAAACTAATGAACGCAAGGGCACGTAGGTGGCGTGTTGCCTCATAGCAGTATTTTTCCATTTCAGTGGTCTACTGCCCTTTTTGGGAGCACGTACTGAGATTCTGGGAGTTAAGAGATGAGCCGCACGTGCTGTTCAATACGTTCGAGGAAATGACACAGGTAAGCACAAAGCTCGTGAGCTAGTCTCGCTGCTACATCTCATGAAATTCTTCTGTTTCACTGTTTAGCTTTTCAGATGAGATCTTCCAAGAACAGCAGCAGTGGTAATATTTTTGTACAGCACAAGTTTGCAGGGGCAGTGGGAACCAGGAGGAAACAAGATGAATGCCTGATCACGTGACATCACTAGAGTGTCATTTACTATATAACGATACAGTAGCTCGTGTATTCCAGTTTTCTTGGTATTTTACGCTTTTATGGCGGCAAGAGTGTTTATAAGGAAGTAACGGAGAATGCTCTGTCGAAAAAGTGAGTAGACGTGGAAGAGAAAAGCAAAGCCATATCGTTCGTTGATAGCTGAACGAATTGTGAAAGTAGTACTTGGCTATTATAAAAGCTTATAGCCTACGTACAAAGAGTCGCGACGGGTGATTATTTTGGGATTTAACTGCGGAATAAGCCACTTACCAGTTGTTCAGAGACGGAGCTTAAACTGGCTGTTAGAATCAAACAGGATATGATTACGAGTCTCTTTATGGTTTCTGCATCACAGCCACCATTATAACTCGAGGAAAACAGCTTTAAAAAACAGTTACAAGGTTTTCACGTAAACCCGCCCGTTAAGCTGACACAAGCACACGGCTTTAGCTTAGCCCCTGCACATCACGTGAACTAATTCATCTGCGAGTGATGTTAGCAGGAATCGATGCAAACTAGTGATGCATTTGTCGATTCCGGGTAAAGAGGGATCGAAGGTACTGCCAACCTTAAAAAAATTTCATTACCGGCGCCATTTTTGCACAAACTCTTGTAGCAGGCGGAGGACATGACTATCAACAGGGAACAACAATAATTGTGGCAGCACTTATCCAAAATGAAGTCAAGCAAACTATATCACATCGACACTACGATGTCGAACAAGTTTAACGATTTGAGTCAGAAAAAAGGTGTACAGAACAAACAGAAAGCAGAATAATATGTTCGTAATTTTTTTTCGGTGAAGGAGTACAGAACAAACAGAAAGCAGAATAATATGTTCGTAGTTTTTTTTTTCGGTGAAGGTTTAACGTCTTGTCGGCGAATAAGTTATCACAGGCTTAGGTACGTATTTGTTACACTTTTGCGTTTAAGGAATAAAACTAGTAACTTTGAACTGAGCAACTGCAGTGTTTGGAAAGCTATAGCCTACATTATCTTCTAGTTCAGACTATCCAGTCTGTTTGAGAGCTAGTTGTAATAGTAGTACCAGCAGAGAAAATTAGTAGTTACGTTTCTATAGATATGGCTCTGCTGCACCCTGATATTTTTAAATGGTAATAAAAACAAAACTGTTTTATTTTTGTATGCCTCTTAGGAAGCTTCGAACTTATTCGATAGCAACATAGTACATAGTATGTAACAAAATCTGTGATACAATCTTTCATTCTAAACTGCACTGCGGTCAGTCTGAACTAGTAACAAGCCATCGAAAAAAGTCTGTAGAGAGTATTAAACATTGATGAAAATAACAATATCAATAGGTTTTCTTAAATTTTAAAATGCCCTTCTTACAAACATCGACACATGAGCTAGACATCCGAATCTACAACCATTTTGACAATCATCCAAGTCAGTGAAATTACTTGCACAATTAGCCTACGAGATAAAACCTTTTAACGTAGTTTCTCCTAACACGAGATTTTCTTGTAGGTGTTGTTTTAGCCGTTGTGAACCTGTTTTTTCAGGAAAAATATTTCGTGGAATTAATTGCCTCATCAACTTCAACTTCCTTATCGCAAGTTTCAGTCATGATCATTCGTTACCACAAATTTCTCGTCAAAAGCCATTTTCTTTTAAATTTGTGTTCAAATGGTTACAGGCAAGTATTTCGTTTTCAAAAATTTCTTCTTCATAACTGCATAAGTCATCGTTCAGTCGTAGCTCAAATATGTCATATCCACTTCCAGACACACTATTTAGATTTACCGTTACAGATACCTGAAATTAAACAGCATGCTCAATAAACAACAAAAACAAGAAGCTGATAAAATATTCGTGGGTCCATAGGACTCGTGCGTACACCAAGACTGACACTCGGAGTGGCGAGCGAAATACGTCAGTCACACAGTACGGTCTTTGGCTTTCGGAAGATACATAGAAGTGCGTGGGAGGTGAGGCGGAGGGGGGACGAAGCTGTGACTCTGACTACATTTTTATATATGTTCGGAGACTGCACATGGATCCACTGGACTCACGACTACAGTTAAGGGTTAAATTCAGCAGAATTGATTTGCAAACTGACTCAGTATCAATTCTACAACATGTATAACGGAATTGCCAATACCCCCTTTAACCAAATTCACTACCATACGTTTTCTATATTTACTGAAACAAGAACTCTTTGATTGAAGGACTTCTCCAATAATGCAATGTCCACTGTACTATTGAAGAATCTGATGGGCACATAAGTACACTCTGACGAAACGGGTTTAACCATCTTGCAGAAATAATAATGTTTCATATAAGTTTGAAATGAATTTATCAGAAAGTGAATGTAACTGATGAAGTCTTACCGGGTCATCAGCCGAGTTGTGACGTCACATCGGAGTTTGTAACCTTAGAAGATTTCATCAACGAAATTCGTCAAAAAAGCCTAAATTTGCATGTAACTGAATGTAACGCACAATTATTTTAATTTCAACGATTTCGCAGAAGCCTTTATTAGAGAAAGACAAGAGAATATTATTGGGTGCAGTCTTTTCTGGTATACAGTTTTCTCAGGAAGTTTATCTAACAAAGGAACGTTACGTAGTGGCCTCCTTCGATTTTCTTCATACTTATAGGGTTTGGTAGTCAGTGCCCCGGATATTTCCTAAGTTGGTACGAAGCAGTATTCAAAAAAAGTCTAAATAACTGCCTTTGGCGGTTAGAAGATTAAAAAGCTCCTTGAAGTAAACGATATTTGCAGTACGTATATTAACGAATTGGTTGGTAGCAAAATTCAACAGCTATCATGAAAGTCATTGTTTGAGTCTTGTTACGTTTCTTTTAATGATTTTCTGATTCCGTATTTGTTAACAAAAACAAACGTTGATTAATGTAAATGATATCATAATTTTTCATAAAAATAACATATTCATGTACTTTTGATGTGAAAATAAATTTAAAGCTTATACAAACATGCGAAATACTTTTATGTTAGATAAAAAATATGTGCATTAATGATACCCTTCAATCGCTTTGATTTTTTGTCCAGTGTTCCATATTCTTGTACGTAATTTACACGTCAGTCCAGACGGTTGCTCCTAGGTATTTTACCGCCGCCGATTTAATAGTCCTCATATTTTTATGTGCTATGGTTAACATTTACCAGCGTCCAGGTTCCAAGTAACAATGATCCATCACTTGCATTTTATTTTGGCTTTCCAGAATTGTTTTCTTCTTATGGACTGTCGTACAATCTGCGACCTTGGGCGATAAAGTGATACATACTGCACAAAATCTAGTCTACATGAAATGCTTTCGATGATTGTTATTGCACAAAGGAATCATCGACCGAATGGCGAAGTTTTCTGATAGGTCCATAGCGTTGAACTGCTGTGAAGCACTTAATTCGTCACGTTCTGTCACTGTCCAGAGGCTGAGGATGCGTCTGGACGCTCGCTGCACCTGTGTTCTCCTGAAGCGCTGCTGACGTGATTACGCGTCCTCTCCCGTCCCGCTGACCTCTCAATGCAGCGGATAAGTAACACCCTTATCTCTGCGAATAAAGAAGTTTCGAGTGTCAATCATACAATATATATACACTCCTGGAATTTGAAATAAGAACACCGTGAATTCATTGTCCCAGGAAGGGGAAACTTTATTGACACATTCCTGGGGTCAGATACATCACATGATCACACTGACAGAACCACAGGCACATAGACACAGGCAACAGAGCATGCACAATGTCGGCACTAGTACAGTGTATATCCACCTTTCGCAGCAATGCAGGCTGCTATTCTCCCATGGAGACGATCGTAGAGATGCTGGATGTAGTCCTGTGGAACGGCTTGCCATGCCATTTCCACCTGGCGCCTCAGTTGGACCAGCGTTCGTGCTGGACGTGCAGACCGCGTGAGACGACGCTTCATCCAGTCCCAAACATGCTCAATGGGGGACAGATCCGGAGATCTTGCTGGCCAGGGTAGTTGACTTACACCTTCTAGAGCACGTTGGGTGGCACGGGATACATGCGGACGTGCATTGTCCTGTTGGAACAGCAAGTTCCCTTGCCGGTCTAGGAATGGTAGAACGATGGGTTCGATGACGGGTTGGATGTACCGTGCACTATTCAGTGTCCCCTCGACGATCACCAGTGGTGTACGGCCAGTGTAGGAGATCGCTCCCCACACCATGATGCCGGGTGTTGGCCCTGTGTGCCTTGGTCGTATGCAGTCCTGATTGTGGCGCTCACCTGCACGGCGCCAAACACGCATACGACCATCATTGGCACCAAGGCAGAAGCGACTCTCATCGCTGAAGACGACACGTCTCCATTCGTCCCTCCATTCACGCCTGTCGCGACACCACTGGAGGCGGGCTGCACGATGTTGGGGCGTGAGCGGAAGACGGCCTAACGGTGTGCGGGACCGTAGCCCAGCTTCATGGAGACGGTTGCGAATGGTCCTCGCCGATACCCCAGGAGCAACAGTGTCCCTAATTTGCTGGGAAGTGGCGGTGCGGTCCCCTACGGCACTGCGTAGGATCCTACGGTCTTGGCGTGCATCCGTGCGTCGCTGCGGTCCGGTCCCAGGTCGACGGGCACGTGCACCTTCCGCCGACCACTGGCGACAACATCGATGTACTGTGGAGACCTCACGCCCCACGTGTTCAGCAATTCGGTGGTACGTCCACCCGGCCTCCCGCATGCCCACTATACGCCCTCGCTCAAAGTCCGTCAACTGCACATACGGTTCACATCCACGCTGTCGCGGCATGCTACCAGTGTTAAAGACTGCGATGGAGCTCCGTATGCCACGGCAAACTGGCTGACACTGACGGCGGCGGTGCACAAATGCTGCGCAGCTAGCGCCGTTCGACGGCCAACACCGCGGTTCCTGGTGTGTCCGCTGTGCCGTGCGTGTGATCATTGCTTGTACAGCCCTCTCGCAGTGTCCGGAGCAAGTATGGTGGGTCTGACACACCGGTGTCAATGTGTTCTTTTTTCCATTTCCAGGAGTGTATATACCACCTAGCGTACTATTATATTCATAAAACATTTTTTCAATATTTTAAACCGTTTATGGAATATGACGATTATTGTGACCACTTGAGTCCCGATGTGCAGTGACAGAATTTTTTTTTAGTCTTGGTTCTTCTCACTGGTTTGATGTCGCCCCCCAGGAACTCAGCTCGCTGTAGTACCATGGAAGTTATTCCCTGATGTCTTAACAGATGTTCTATCATCCCGTCCTTTCTTCCTTCGAGTTTTCCACGTATACCTTTCCCCTCCGATTCCCGGCAAAACTCTTTCGTTCCTTATTAGCCCACCGAGTATTCAACATTCCTCTGTAGCACCACATCTCAAATCCTTCGGTTCTCTTCTCTTCCGGTTCCATGTTTCACTACCATATAAAGCTGTTCTCCAAACACACATTCTCAGAAATTTCTCCCTCAAATTAAGATTGTGTTTCATGCCAGTAGACTTCTCTTGACCAGGAATGTCCTTTTTGTCAGTGTTAGTCTGCTTTTGATGTCCACCGTGCTCCGTCCATCAATGGTTATTTTGCTGCCTAGGTGGCATGATTCCTTAACTTCATCTACTTCGCGACCATCAATCCTGATAAGTTTCTTGCTGTTCTCGTATCTGCTACTGCTCATTACTATCGTCTTTCTTCGATTTATTCTTAATCCAGATTCTGTACTCAATAGACTGTTCATTCAGTTCAGCAGATCATGTAATTCTTGTTCACTTTCACTCAGGGTAGCAATATTATCAGCGAATCAAGTCACTGATATCCTATCACCTTGAATTTTAATTCCACTCCTGAACCTTTCATTTATTTCCATCATTGTTTCTTCGGTGTACAGATTGAAAAATAGGGGCGACTGACTGCATCCCTGTCTTACACCTTTTTTTTTAATCTAAGCACTTCTTTCTTGATCTTCCACTCTTATTGTTCCCTCTTGGCTCTTGCATATGTTGTTGTATATTACCCTACTCTTCCTATAGCTTACCTCCCTTTACCTCAGATTTTCAAATATCTTGCACCATTTTCAACTGCGAACGCTTTCTCAAGGTCGACAAATCCTGTATGTGTCTCGATTTTTCTTTAGTCTTGCCTCCATTATCAACCACATCGCCATAATTGCCTCTCTGGTGCCCTTACCTTTCCTAAAGCCAAACTGATCGTCATGTAACTCATCCTCTATTCTCTTTTCAATTCTTTTGTATATTATTCTTGCCAGCAACTTGGATACATGAAGTGTTAACCTGATGTTGCGCTAATTCTCGAGGTGTTAATCTGATTTGGCGGTAATTCTCGCACTTGTCACCTCTTGCAGTCTTCGGAATTGTGTGGATAATATTTTTCTAAAATCCAGATGGTGTATCGCCCGAGGAATTTTATCGATCCCCTCTGCATTATTTGGTCGTAAGTTTTTCAAAGTTTCTTTTTTTTTTAATTTTGATTCCAATACTGAATCTCCTATCTCTTCTAAATCTACTCCTCTCTTCTTCTATCGCATAAAACAATTCTTCCACTCTCATAGGCCTTCAGTGTACTCTTTCCACCCATTCGCTCTCTCCTCCGCATTTAACAGCGAAATTCCCGTTGCTCTCTTAACATTACCACGCTTGCTTTTAATTTCACCGTAGGTTGTTTTGAGTTTTCTGTATCCTGAGTCAGTCCTTCCGACAATCATTTCTTTCTGGATTTCATTATATTTTTCATGCGGCCATTTTGTCTTAGCTTCCCTGCATTTGCTATTTATTTCATTCCTCAGCAACTTGCACTTCTGTATTCCTAAATTTCCCTGAGCATTTTTGTACTTCCCTCTTTCATCGGTCAACTAAAGTATTTCTTCTGTCACCCATGGTTTCTTCGCAGTTACATTCTTTGTACCTATGTTTTTCTTTCCGGCTTCTGTGATTGTCATTATTAGAGATGTCCATTCCTCTTCAACTGCTCTCCCTATTGAGCTATTACTTATTGCTGTATATACATCCTTAGAGAACTTCAAGCGTATCTTGCCATTCCTTAGTACTTCCCACAATTTTGCGCACTGATTCTTCCTGACTAATCTCTTAAACTTCAGCGTACTCTTCTCCACTACTACATTGTGATCTGAGCCCATAGGTGCTCGTGGGTACCACTTATAATTCAGTATCTCATTTCGAAAACTCGATCAGACCATATTGCAATATAACTGAAATCTTCCCGTATCTCCCTGTATTTTCCAAGTATATCTCCTCTTGTGATCCACGACCGGAGTATTCATCATTACTAGCTGAAATTTATTTCAGAACTCAGTCTTTCTCCTTTCTCCCTCCTTGTCCCCAGCCCATGTTCTCCTCTATCCTTTTCCTCTACTTCTTCCCCTACACCTGCATCCCAGTCACCGATGACTATTAGATTTTCATTTCTCTTTACTACGTAAAGTATTATCCTTTCAATACCCTCATATACTTTACCTCTTCGTTTTCAGCTTGCATCTTCGGCTTGTATACCTGAACTACTAATATCGATGTTGGTAGTGTGTCGATTCTGATGAGAACAGCCCTATCACTGAAATGATATTACAGTAACACACTCACTGCCCTATCTTCCTATTCTTAACAAATCGTACTCCCGTTATACCATTTTCTGCTGCTGTTGGTATTACTCTATACTCATATAAACACAAATCATTGTCTTCTTCCCATTTCATGTCACTGACACCCACTACATCTAGACAGAGCCTTTCCATTTCCTTTTTCAGATTTTCTAGATTTCCTACCACGCTCGATCCTCTGACGTTCCACGCTCCGACTCACTGAACGTTATCCTTTCGTTGGTTGTTCAACCTTTTTCTCATGGTCACCTTCCCATTGGCACTCACCTCCCGGAGATCGGAATTGGGGCTACTCTGGAATCTTTTGCTGATGAAGAGATCATCATTACACTTTTTCAGTTATAGGCCATGTGTCCTGTGGACACACGATATGTGTCTTTGATGCAGTGGCTTCCATTGCCTTACGCATCCTCATGCCGTTCATCTTTGCTGATTCTTTCGCCCTTACGGGCAGATTCCCGATCCATGGCCAAGAGTGCTCTGAAACTCCGTCTGCTCGTCCGCTCTCTTTGACAAGGCCGTTAGCAGAATGGGTGTGACTTCTTATTCCCGAATTCTTCGGTCGCTAATACTTATTTTTATTCAAAATTTAAGCTGTGGCGGGGTTCTAACCAGGGACCTAGGTCACTTAGATTACTAATTAACGACGCTGTCCCTAGACCACGGGTCCTACCACCGGATGTAAAAACCAGTAACTTGAGAATCAAATGAGATAACTTTCTACTTTCAATTTTAAATAAAATTTCGGTAACTTATTTACATCTCATACATAGCAATGCATGAGTTAAAACGAACGTTATGCAAAGTTCCCACAGTGCGTTCTAATCTCTACAAACTCATTAATATATCGAACGATATTTTACTTAATTTGATGCTGCGCAGTAACTATGATGAATAGCGAAAAGAAATCAGTCTTTCATCGAGCAAAGGTATCAGATCGTAATACGCAAAAAATCAAATTTTTTCAGCAAATAGTTTTCTTGTAATTGGACGGTAGGTATTTCATAGCAGCTGGAACGCCGTCTTTCAACATAGGTAGCCGTATTGGATGAGCACTACAGCCACAAAAAAGCCATGCTCAGCATGGAATGCAGAGGAGTACATCTATAGCAGCTCAAGGGTTAGAGAAGCATGCCTCTACCTGATCAGTGCTTTCAGTCCCTTGTATGATGTCACTTCCCTCCTATGTTTCTGCGTAATATTGTTTGAAGTGCATGGTTATATGGTTTGTTAGAACCATACGCTATGTAACTTGATGTATAACTTAGAGTGCTTCGTGAGCTTGATGCTAAATATATGTTATCATCTCCCTCTTCTGTGTAGTACTTATATTAATGATCCCCGGCTTCTTTTACAGATGTTTATTACTTAATGCGTATAGTGATTTGTTCTACGTCTTTCTTTAAATCAATGTAAGATGACACGTGGATTATGCAAACAAGTAAGTTGCTAAGTAACAGGTGTAGAGAATTTTCTATACAATACCCATCAACATACCATTGAGCCGCTTCTAACTTAAAAAATGGTTCAAATGGCTCTGAGCACTATGGGACTTAACATCTGAGGTCATCAGTCCCCTAGAACTTAGAACTATTTAAACCTAACTAACCTAAGGACATCACACACACATCCATGCCCGAGGCAGGATTCGAACCTGCGACGGTAGCGGTCGCGCGGCACCAGACTGAAGCGCCTAGAACAGCTCGGCCACTCCGGCCGGCGCTTCTAACTTAGTGTTGCCTCTGGAGTGCTAACCTCAACATCACAGAGCACACACAGAGCAATTAAATGATCCATCAGTCAGGTAACGTTAATTGACAGTTAGCTCACGCTTTTACCTAGAGCAATTAATCATGCATAACAGAAAATATAGGATCTATGATGATGACTCCGCGTCCAGAGTATTGAAGATACGAATGAAGCAGCTACTCACATTAATGTAAGAAGGAATTTTAAAACGCAAGGCTGGCACACGTGTCGTTATATAAAGGCTTCGCTAACATAAAGCGGAATAATATGTTCGAAAATTCGTAGATTTTAGGGATAAAGTATACTGTAACAGAAATAAAACGCAGTATCAATAGAGTCCAGCAAAGACATGCAGTACCTCTTTGTTCCTAGAAGAAAATTAAATTTGTTGTCAGTAGGACATTATTGCTACTTTTGCAACCGCGTTTCATAAATTAAACCGATGCAGGACTATTCACATTTCCTGGATACATGCCGTGTCTCTCGAACAAATGTCATTAGTATAAAGGTGACGACAAGCTACACAAATTCATTTGCAAAACGTTTGTTTTCGAGCGATATTTCACGCTGACACAACTGGCTGTGACAGCAAAATCCTTTGAAGCCTACACGGGAAATTAAAGGCTGAACACCGATAGCCACCAATACGATCGGAAATGCATTCCACAAAAACTCGTCAAATGGTCAATTAAAGTTGACTTACTTTGTGAAACGTAACAGAATGCAAACTATTTGCCATTTAAACGCATGTATTCATGTTATTTAGAGGGCATAGGACGTTCATTCATTTACGTGTCTATAGAATTACGCTGCACAATTATACGAGAAGTACTGACAGACGGATTAGATGTGTGTGTATATACTTCACTTTGCTGGTAATATCTGCGATACAGGCTGCATACTATGGCATCATCAAAGCATGTTGGTGGGTTTCTCTTATTTGGGGAATAAATATTGATGATCAGTAGTTTGTTGTCAGGGGACTACAGAGGGTAGCATAAGGTTATTAATCTGAAATTATTTCGTTGAAGTTCTGAGTGATAATGAGGGCTGCGTTCATTAGATGGATACAAAATGCCTATGCCAAATTCGTTGCACTCGAGAGGAGCAGGCTATATGCCACCATCATGTTTCACTTTCGCCTTTTCTTTCATTTTATATTAAATTACTGAACCATAAATCGGCACACACCGTAAGCTCGTATTATATTCAGCCACATGATACAGAAATTCTAGGACTGCTTAGGTCAGAGAAGAACTACTGCAAATTACCGTCACTAGCACACAGTTCACGTTAAAAATTCGTGATTGCCCAATGTTCATTGGGTATGGAATTCAAATTTTGTACCATATTGCAAGTTCTTAGGGAGGCATACGATGTGATGGAAGTTCCAGATACGTTTAGCAAGTTGAACGGGATACGTTGTATGAATAGTATTCCCTTGAGTGGCGAAACGCTGAAAGAGGCACAGAAGAAGTAAAATAAATATATTGTATGGAATTTCATTTTAACGGCGAGATATATTACTCCCTCATACTCAAAATATGTTATGTGCCATTCAGGATGGAATAAAGTTGAAGTAGCTCTCACAGTTGCGAGGAAGGAGAAAATCCCCTTAATGGCCCATACGTCGTCGTCAGAAACTGGAGGATTTTCATTGTTAGTATCTCAATAGCAAGCTTACCTCGATCTGCACTAAAACCAATTAATTTTCTCCATGTGCGATACTATAAATACAAGGACAGCACAGAAATTACATGCACGTAAAGCAGCTGCTTCTTATAAGCGTCAAGCTAGGAAGTCTCAGAGAGTAACCGCGCTCCGCGGTGTTACCCGCGGTTAAGCAGTTATTTATAAATGTTAATGCCGGAAGTCCCTATCCACGCTTATGAGTCATCGCAAAAGTTACGTCTTAAGGAGCGAGCCACTTGTGACCCAGCAAACCGTGCGACATCGGGAAAAAAAAAATGTTGAGACGATGGAAGAATCTGTCAGAATACATGTCGCTCGCAACTCACTCGTTTATTTCAGGAGAAAAAAAAACTAATCTCTGCGCTAAGCTAATTGTATTCATTTGATAGTTAGCTTCCATGGATAATTTTTAGCCGCGTTACCTTCCCCTGGAAAGAGTCGCGTTGATCATCCCACAAAAACAGTGATTTTTTTGTTTCAGGGTAAAACGTAGCCTATGTGTTAATTCAGTGTATAGGCTATCTCTACTCCAAAATTTATCCAAATCCGTTTGGTTGCTTGAGCGTGAAGGAGTAACCAACGCATTACATATTAACTCGACGAAGACAGAGAAAAATCAGTTTATTTTCGGCACAGCGCTGATTTTATAACATTTGTACGTGCAACAACGTCACCTTTCCTCAGTGAGTGTTACCAGCGGATACGCTCGTAAATCATAATGAGACCGAGCCTCACTAAAAGTGTACCACGTTCTACAGGGAAAGCCACGACGTCTCTCTGTCGTACAACATTTAAATGACACCGACGTCGTGCCTCTTGAAGCGTCTCAGAAGCTGTAAGGTACCCCAAGCGCTCAGCGACTAAAATGCAAAGGGCTTGTATCGAAGTAAGGATTAAACACTTTGAGAATTTTATAGACACTGTATTCGTTACGTTGAGTCGTGTTATGTAGAAGATATTAAACCATAAAAGCGTTTTCACAAATACGATACAGTCCAAAAGTCAAAGAGTAAATCGATTTTGCTAAGAGTAATTATTGTTCCCCATTTCGCGTCATACTCTTCAAATCAATAAATAACTTGAATAACGCATTTTAAAAGTAGCCTATGTGTTAATTCAAGCTGTAAGATAGTTCTTTCCCAGATTTTGTCCAGCCGCTTCAGCGTGAAGGAGTAAATAACGTACTCATAGACAAACTCTCGTATTTATAATACACACTGAGGGGACGCAAGCCATAGGACAGTGATATGCACATACACAGATTGGCGGTAGTGACGCTTAAGAAAGGTCAGGCCCCCACAACCGCACGAGTGGTCGACTGTGAAGAGCGGACAAATTGAATAGCTGGGCGGCGGCCATTAGAGTGGTAAACTGACGCGCGGAGTTCGAATGTTTATACATCGCTTTTGGTTATAAAATGCCTTCCATTGAGTTAGGTCGCAAACATATTGCCTCATTTAAATACGTTACTACAATATACTTTTTAATTTATGAACAAACAGCAACTAGTCACTGTTTATGAATTTATCTTACGTACTACATGGAATCTGCCGTAGCTAAAAGTTATGTACTGGGCCCCTAGCATTTTTCGTAGTTCATTTACGATAGATGTACGCAAAATGCATCAAAATACTCGAAGATTTGCCCATTATATTAATAGATATTTTCTGACTCTACCTTGCTTTAGATTTTATGACGAGAAGTGCGTTATATATGGCATAGTGCTTTGGCAACGCACGACCAAATTATGAAGTTTCAACCTAACCTAGACCATGGAAACACTACCGATAAGCCAACTTTCTTCAAAATGATCAGAACATGTAAAATGGTATTCTGTCGGTCGGAAATCTTGCTTCCTGACAGCGTGTAACTATTTTTGTAACAGCTGTGGTTTTGAGAAAGGAAACCTGCAAATAGATGCACAGACATGATGCTAATACCGTGTTACAAAAACATTTATTAAGCAAGCGCACTGACATACAAAACAACTTAAAATATTCACATAGCTGTGAAATGTAATATTCGTTTCTTTCTCGAATTTATTTGTACAATTAATCGCTGCACAACTCTTCACCATTGTACTTCTTTTGATCGGAATGCACAGACAGTAGAATTACGAGTAACAAATACTGTATGTACGCCCCAACAAATATACAACGTTGAATCAGGGTCTTCATAAACAACAATACTACACAACACATCAGACTACAACCACTATAATGGCGTCCAGCCGAAGGTTCAAATTATCCCGCGACTGCAGCGCCATCAGTGAGTCTAGTTATTTTTTACAATGTCTTTGAGAAAGGTATAAGAGATCAGTGCATTGGCAGACCTATGAAAAGGTTTCCGATGTGATTACGGCTGCACGCCGGAATTAACAGACTTTTAACGCGGAATGGTAGTTGCAGCTAGATGCACGGGACATTCCAATTCGGAAGTCGTTAGAGAGCTCGCAGTTGCAGCTAGATGCACGGGACATTCCAATTCGGAAGTCGTTAGAGAGTTCAGTACTATGAGATTCACAGTGTCAAGAGAGTGCCTTGAATATCACATTTCAGGCATTGCCTCTCATCAAGGGGAACGCAGTAGCCGGCGGCCTTCACTTAACGACCGAGAGCCGTGGCGTTTGCGTACAGTTGTCAGTGCTGACAGACAAGCAACACAGCTCGAAATAACTGCGTAAATAAATGTGGGATTTACGACGGACATATCCGTTAGGAGAGTGCAACGAAATTTGGCGTCAGTGGGCTATGGCAGAAGGTGACCGATGCGAGTGCCGTTGCTCACAGCACGACATCGCCTGCAGCGTCTCTCGTGTGATCGTGACCATATCGGTTGATGTCTTAGATGACACGAAAACCATGTCCTGGTCGGATGGGTCCCAGTTTCAGCTGGTAAGAGGTGATGGTAGGTTTCGAGTATGGCGCAGACCCCCGAAGTCATGGACCTAAGTTTTCAACAACGTTATGTGCAAGCTGGCGGTGGCTCCATGATGGCGTGGGCTGCGTTTACACAGGATGCACTGGGTGTTTTGGTCCAAGTAAAGGGATCTTTGACTGAGAGTGGTTATGTTTGGCTACTTGGACGCCATTTACAGCCATTAATGGACTTCGTGTTCCCCAGCAAAGATGGAGTTTGAAGGATGACAATTCGCCATGTCACTGGGCCACAGTTGTTCACGATTGGTTCGAAGAACTTTCTGGACAATTCGAGCGAGTGGTTTGACCATCTAGAACGTCCGACCTGAATCCCACAGAACATTTGTGGGGCATAATGGAGAAGTCAGTTTGCGCACAAAATCCTTCACCGGCAATACTTTCACAATTATGGACGACTACAGAGGCAGCAGGGCTGTGTATTACTGTAGGGGATTTCCAACGAGTTTCTGAGTTCATGCCACTTCGAGTTGCTGCACTATGCCGGGTGAAATGAGGTCCGACACGATATTAGCAGGTATCTCATGACTTGTCTCGTCGGTGTACCCGGAAAGGCGTGACGTCTGTGTGTCGTGAGCATTTAAATGATACCGTCGTTGTGAGTCTTCAAGCATATCAGATACACCTTATGCTCAGTGACTAAAATGCAAGAGTTGTATAGAAGAATGGATTAAACACTTTGGGGACTGTATAAGCATCATATTCATTACGATGGAACGCACTATGTACGACATATTAAACAATAAAAGCATTTCCATAAATACAATACAGTTCAAAATTGAAAGAAGAAATAGCTTTCCTAAGATTAATTATTGCGCCACACTTCGCGTTACATTCTTCAGATCGATAAATTTAAGCTAATTCCATTCAAAATTTCTTTCAGATCCGTTATACATGGGATAAGATGCCACTATTATGACGTCCAGTGCTACCTTGTATAATCGTATCTACTGTTAGTACTATTTTCATCAAAATTTACCACTTTAATGCGTCTAAAAGAAGAAGTAATACGATCGCCAAGGCTCGTCTTCCTGTTACTTGCAGCTGTGTATGTCAAAGAATGATCATTCTGAGTACGCTTTCGACTAAATTTTGTGAGGACAGTGTGTAGCGCTTTATCGCCTTAGTGCCTCTATTTTATTTCCAAGTTACCCCACGGCTTGTGCCTGCTGATGTTTGACTAAGGGCATATTACAAGGCTATTTATACGTCTGGAATACGATAAAAATAAGCTGACGTTTGGACACTAACTTCTGACGCTCTTCATATTTACTTGGGAGGCGTGACGCTACTTTCTTGATAACATTAACTGGCGGAACTTGCAATATCTGATGACTCTCTCGCTGCATGAGACACTCTTAACATATATCGACATTCAAATAAATTTATTACCGTGGATTTGCATAGAATAAATATCTTATAAATAATAGATAAGCCGGCCGCTGTGGCCGAGCGATTCTAGGCCCTTCAGTCTGGAACCGCGCTGCTCCTACGGTCGCAGGTTCGAATCCTGCCTCGGGCATGGATGTGTGTCATGTCCTTAGGTTAGTTAGGTTTAAGTAGTTCTAAGTCTAGGGGACTGATGACCTCAGATGTTAAGTCCCATAGTGCCTAGAGCCAACACCACGTAATAGAAAAGGTAAATACATAAATAATATATTGTCTACTCGGGTAAACTTATACTCAGTCAGTCCCATGAAGCACATACGGTACGCACTTCCATGGCGCTCATACTCAGCCAATCCCATGTAGTATTTCGGTACATCTTTCCTCTATCTGATCGCAGCCAAGAGGAGCTCCTTCCCATCGCTTTTTAGCATACCTAGCATCCGCCTCACACTTCACTGTACGATTTTGAAATTACGTTCGGCTTATACAGGGTGTCTCACCTAGAGCTGTCACCTCAAATATCTCTGGAAGAACAATAAATATACAAAAATGGTTTTCACCAGCATGAACGTACGGCAGGGGCTTAGGAAACCAAATAATATGTGAAATTTTAAAACGTAAATAAATACTACTTTCAATATAAACTTGTGTATTTTTAAATGGACACCCCCTATTATTTCGTATGCAATCAGTAGCATTAAAAATCACAAAAAAATGGCATTGGCTACATCACAATACGTCAATTACATCCCGAGATATTGCGAAGCGAAGTTGACGCTTGAAATAAATGAACTGCCCAGAAAGCCACGTCCTGAGACTCTAGCGTCACCTCACGCTGCCTGTGTCTGGGGCTCACGCAATGGGAAGGTATGCACAATCCAGAAAAATAAACAAGTAACACGTCCAGCGCAAAGACGTTTTTCGAATTGTAAATGTATGTTTACTATAACGGAATGACAACTAGAGCTAAAATTAGAGATAACACGCTTGAATTCACTTTGCTAAACACAGTTACTAGTGCCCTGTCGCCCACAGAAGCTGTATTGTTGTGCATTACATCCAGCATAGAAAATACACCCACATGTTGACCAATGAAACTGTGTCACGTCAACATATGTTCGAAGTGCCCTCCGTTTGCATCAATACACTTTTGCAGACGGGTAACGTGAGACTGTTACAAAGTTTGCAGAGTTTCTACAGATATTGCCGGACACGCCGCAGTAATACGATGTTGGATATCCTCTAATGTCGTTGGGGGTTCATGATAAACTCAGTCTCTCACTGCGCCCAGAGGAAGAAGTCTAATGGCGTCAATGGACTGTGCTGGCCATCGCACACGCCCCATCCGCCTACTTGGAAATGTCGCATCTATAACGTCTCTGGTTACTTTAGCATTCTGTGCGGGACATCCATCATGTTGAAACCACATTGATAGGCGAGTTTCCAATCCTAGATCCTCCATGAGGAGCGCTAGTGTGTGTTGAAGAAATGATGCATATCGCTGTCAATACAGTTAGCAATGATACCGCACCAAACATTGACACTCCACTGTCATTCATGAGCGAATCCAGTGGGGATTTTGAACGGACCAGTAGTGCATGTTCCGCAGATTCACATTACCATGATTTATAAATGAAGCCTCGTCCGTAAACAACGTATTGCTTAGGAAAACTGGATTACCTTGCAACTGCTGAAGTGCAAAACGACAGAATGCAATGCAGGATTCAGAGTCATTTCCGTACAGTTCTTGGTGCAGTGAGATATGGGACGGTTGAAACCGATGCCGATGCAAGATTTTGCACACACTAATGTAGCTTATTCCTACATCTCGCGTGGTTTCTCCTACACCCAGCAGAGGATTGTGCGCTAAGGCAGCCAGAATACCAATTTCGTTTCCATTGCCAGTCACTGGCGTTGTACGTAGACGTTTTGCGGGAGCGCAGCTTCCTGTTTCCGTGAGTGTCTTGCAGATGTTTCCAATGATTCTACGTGACGAACACCGCCGATCTGAGTAGCGTACAGCGTACAGTGTCACAGCTACGGTTGCATTTTTGTGACATTCGCCATAAATTGAAATAATATCAAAATTTTCTTCATTATTGAAGGCCGCCATATCGAGGGTGATGACGGTAAATGTAACAAGCCACAAGAAAAAAGGTTTTAATGTGGAAACGCATGTGAATTACGTTACAGTATGAGAGCAGTTCAACAGACCAGATTATGAGATACGTGTACACTGAAGGTAGAGCGTTCCGTGGTGATATTGGTATGTTTACGGCAAGATACAGGCGGCAGTTCTGGCAACCTCTGCTTTGAGCACAGTACTACATGCGATGCATTATGCCAAAAAGTGTGACGCCGTTGCTATTCTTTACAAGCCACATATTTCAGAACTTATGAGGTTTAGAAACGTTAAACCAAGTATGTTACCACTACCACTACCACTAGTTGTCACTTCGCAACAATAAACATTATGCGCAGGACATCCATCATTCAGATACCGCGTTATTTAACACACTGTAAGTGGTGGACCGGTTCAAGTAAGGGACAGCTCAAGAAGGGGCTAAACTCTCCCCTTTAGAAGTGCCATCATTGAAATACGGGCCAGTGATATGTTGTCATTCAATATCACACCATATATTAACACTCCACTGACGTAGTACATCAATCACATCACAATTAACGGCAGCGTGAGGTGCGCGCTTAAGTCTTAGGGCGTGCGCTAGCTGCGTGCTTTATTAATTTCAAGCGTCAACTTCGCTTGCAATTTCTCGGGATGTAATTGACGTATTGCGATGCGACCAACGCCACTATTTTTGTGATTTTTCATGATATCGATTGCATACGAAATAATACTGGGTGTCTATTTAAAAATACACAAGTTTGTGTTGAAAATAGCATTTGTTTATGCTTTAAAACTTTGCATAGTACTTGGTTTTAAAAGTCTCTGCCGTACGTTCATGCTGGTGAAAACCGTTTTTGAATATCTATTGTTGTTTCAGAGATATTGAGGTGGCAGAGATAGGGGAGACTTAAGTAGGGACCTTTATATATATATATATATATATATATATATATATATATATATATATATATATCGTGTATGTGAATGAGATTGAGTGATCTGTGTGTAGCGTAATTATATCGTATTGACAGATACTGGTTAATTATCTTTGTCACAGATCTTCTTACACTCTATTAAACCGTAAAATTTTAACGCAGTCTTGCTACACGCAAAACGTCGGTGTGCTAAATGACTGATTCTAATTATTTCCTTTTATTGGAGTTACCTTACCGTGCAGATACGTTATTGCACACCAAAAACACATATGAACAGGGTCTGTCGGCCGCGGTGGCCGTGCGGTTCTAGGCGCTCCAGTCCGGAGCCGCGCTGCTGCTACGGTCGCAGGTTCGAATCCTGCCTCGGGCATGGATGTGTGTGATGTCCTTAGGTTAGTTAGGTTTAAGTAGTTCTAAGTTCTAGGGGACTGATGACCACAACAGTTGAGTCCCATAGTGCTCAGAGCCATTTGAACCATTTTTGAACAGGATCTCTTTTGGTCTCACGGTTTGAAACTTTAGGGTTCTGTACGTATATTTATTTGTAACACACTGGTTTATTAATTTTAATTGCATGAAGCATATTTAGTTCTAGCTTTCTCTGTAATGGCGCCTACATGAAAAAATGGCGTACTCGACATTAGTGGCCAGTACGGCAAAGTGTGCACCAGAAAATGAAAATAATGAGGGAGATGCCTTAGTAATTTCATAAATGTATAAAGCGAATCAGTATTCTCAATAATATGTGGGCTAGAAGAGCCGTAATTACCAAAAATACTCGTACCGACTGTAACTGGTGACAATAACATGGTAAGATCGTAACTAGTATAACTTTCAATGACTGAAGGAAAGAACAATTCTCCTATAAATAAAAGTGTTTCTATAGTAAGAAATAACATACTGTGTTCTGAAAACGATTTAGATAAATTAACACTTATTACACTTATAACGGACTTCTTAATATAGAACGTAGGAAGAGTGATTCTTGCTAGGTCAGCGGTACTACTGGAAAATGATATAGCGTCTTCTCTTTTATCAGACAATAAAAATTACCAGAGTATATATTGTCGTCTTCACTGGAATACTCTCTTTCAAATTCTGAAGGTGGCAGGGGTAAAATACAGGGAGCGAAAGGCTATTTACAATTTGTACGGAAACCAGATGGCAATTATAAGAGTCGAGGGACATGAAAGGGAAGCAATGGTTGGGAAGGGAGTGAGACAGGGTTGTAGCCTATCCCCGATGTTATTCAATCTGTTAATTGAGCAAGCAGTGAAGGAAAGAAAAGAAAAATTCGGAGTAGGTATTAAAATCCATCATGAAGAAATAAAAATTTTGAGGTTCGCCGATGACATTGTAATTCTGTCAAAGACAGCAAAGGACTTGGAAGAGCAGTTGAACGGAATGGATAGTGTCTTGAAAGGAGGATATAAGATGAACATCAACAAAATTCAGCTACATTCCATTGTCCTCGTTTTGCATATGTCGGGTGATGCTGAGAGAATTTGATTAGGAAATGAGACACTTAAAGTAGTAAAGGAGTTTTTCTATTTGGGGAGCAAAGTAACTGATGGTCGAAGTAGAGAGGATATAAAATGTAGACTGGCAATGTCAAGGAAAGCGTTTCTGAAGAAGAGGAATTTGTTAACATCGAGTATAGATTTAAGTGTAAGGAAGTCGTTTCTGAATGTATTTGTATGGAGTGTAACCATGTATGGAGGTGAAATATGGACGATAAATTGTTTGGACACGAAGAGAATAGAAGCTTTCGAAATGTGGTGCTACAGAAGCATGCTGAAGATTAGGTGGGTAGATCACATAACTAATGAGGAAGTATTGAATAGGATTGGGGAGAGGAGAAGTTTGTGGCACAACTTGACTAGAAGAAGGGTTCGGTTGGTAGGACATGTTCTGAGGCATCAAGGGATCACTAATTTAATATTGGAGAGCAGCGTGGAGGGTAAAATTCGTAGAGGGAGACCAAGAGATGAATACACTAACCAGATTTAGAAGGATGTAGGCTGCAGTAGGTACTGGGAGATGAAGAAGCTTGCACAGGATAGAATAGCATGGAGAGCTGTAGCAAACCAGTCTCAGGACTGAAGACCACAACAACAACAACACCATATTGTCGTCTTTAATCATTGTTGACACAGATAATAAATCATACCTATTGTCTTCGTCCTTTTCTCCCGATGCTCTTCACATAAAACAATGTCAGTGTTTTCCACATATTACAGACAAATACTAAGTCCTTTCCTCAAGGATATTTACAGGTAAAAATACGCCAGGAAACGGCACACCCTCCCGCTGTCTTTGTCCATCATCTCCTCCTTTCCCTCTCTGTGTCCATCGCCTCCTCCTCCTCCTCTGTTCATCCCCTCCTCCCCTCGTCTCTCTCCATTTCCTCATGCCCCCTCTCTCTGTCTGTATCCTACTTCATATTTCTATGTCCATTTCTACCCATCTGTCGGTCAATCTCCTCTTATCTGTCTCTGTCCTTGAGCGCTGTTTATTATTTTTGAAAATTCAGATTCTGAACCTGTATTCTAATTATAAACCAATAGGTCACACATAGCTTTCCTATTTGTTAATAATTTACAGAATCTAAAATTGCAATAACAATAAATAAGGCTGAAGGTCAGAGAGAGGGAAGAGGAGATGGTCGCATGGGTGGGTGCAAATAGACAGAGAAATCGTTTTCACTTATATTACATATACAACACTCAAATATCAAATAGCGTTCCAGTGTGTGTAAGAGAACACTTTAGTATCAAATTTCAACGTTGTCTCAAAATTTCAAAGCAATTAGTGGAGAAATTTCAGAGATACACGATTTGAACAAACGAAAATTTACGTTTTTGTTTATATAGAATTACAAAATTTTGCTCAGTAGGCGCGGCATTGATGTTGGGGAAAGATTTTTTGTGATAATCATAAGATATTAGTACCGTTATTACATAACGCTCGTGAGAAAAGCTCTGTTGAAAATATTAATAGTTAAAAGATAAGATAATCACACGCTTTTACAGACCACCTGTCTCAAGAAGTGCATTGGCAAAAACATACAGAGAAAATTAGGGTAATATTGCTCGAAAATTATCTGTTCATGTAATGGTAGAAAGGGGAGATTTCAGCTTGCTGTCTATGGACAGGGAAAGACGCATAATTATGATGAGTGGCAAGGACTGGGATCCTTGCAATCTTTCCACAAAATTACCTACAGCAATTAGAGATTCAAATCAGTTCTTCTGGTAACTAATAGACAAATAATTCCATTATGTTAATGAATGGTAGACAGTTATCGTAACTGTCGTAATATGAATGATTATGTGTATCAGTAGATCATTTTATGAAATGCAGGAAAACATCTTTTCATAGCTAGGGTGCCAGTAAAATTTCAAGATTAGCTTTGAACCAATATTAACATCTACGCCTGAGGACAAAGATGTGGAAAGGGACAAAATTCAAGAGTATTTTACATTACGCTGTAGACAGAAAAGTGCTAAACAGGCTATGGTTAGGGTTTTGTTGTCCAAACATGCCGTGATTTTTTGTGCCACTCGTGGTTAGACTCAAAAGTAGACTGCCCAGCGGGCGAATTTTAATAATGGTACGTGAAGTGTAGAACTCAAACATAAGTCATTCAATGCTATTCCATTCACAATCTCAAAAATTCTCGAGAGAGCCTACTTTGAAGATTCCTAAGGCATTTTAATTCACTAAAGTTATGCCTACAACCACAGCAGACCCCATAGCTCACTTGGTAATGTCAGACAATAGTAACTGGGTAAACAATGGATTGTTGGTTTGAATCTCACTACTGTATTTTAACTTTTTTTCGTTTATTTCGAGTACATACATCATTTATATATGAAATTTATCAAATATATTCAAATTAACGTATATCCAGTGATAAATTTATGAAAAATGCAGATATTTTTGTTTCTAACTACATATCGCATGTGTTGCAAATATAAATTTTTAATTACCAATATTTTTTAAAAACTGATAATGACGATAGTTTAAATAAGAAAACATTACAAAACTATTAAGAATCTCTTATGAAACATCGAATAGTTAAGAATTAATAATAGAAACGATTTTTGGAATTATAAGTTATCAGAATCAAGAAAATATGCATTTTTCTAAAGAATATGACGATTAGATATATGTGTTAACCAGCGTACATTTGATGAATTTTATGTTTAAATGATGTATGTAATTCGAACTGAACGAAAAAAGAAAAACGATAAAAAGGCCACAGTACTGTACAGTACAGTATTCGAACCAGCAATCCACTGATTACCTGATTTCAATTCTCAAACGCTACCACGAGCGCCACGTGGTCCATCGTGAACACAGATTTCATTGTAGTGAATTAAAGCTCTTCCAAAAACTTCAGAGTCGATTTTCTCGAAAATTGTTGATTCATCAATGAGTTTTCACTGATGGATATTTTGAGTTACAAGCTGTGCAAAGCACGAAACACTCCCTTATTAAACCCACCGTTATTGACTACTGGATAAAGCTTAACAGTTTAGAATAGTTTAATTGTGTGCAAGTGATAAAGGCTGATTGGTTAATATATGCACAGAAGTTGTTTCGTATCAAATCCAGGTAGCAATAATCGATTCATACTTTGTTGTTAATGTTGTACATCTATTGTCTAAACAGCACGAATGAGGTAGTTACTACCTTCGTCTAACAAAATAATAATGGTTGACTCATCACAGGTCGTCTTTTAATATCGTCACATGCCAATATTCTTCAGGCAGAGTTCAATGCACAATCCTCACTGCAATCCAAAATCGTGGATTCCCGGCGCGGTTGTCATGTAAACACGCTGCACAAATGAACACTTAACCACATCATCAAATCACTCAGTTAACAACATTTTCGTATTTGCTGGAGGTCAGGCCCAAGGCATTGGGTGACACACACAGCCGTTAAACAATTGTAGACATGGTCGATCGACCTGCTAAAACCGCCCTGCTCGCTTAACAGCCAATACCTTACTTGTCCAAAGTCTCAACACTGACTATTCTGGCTCACCGAGCGCTCGACTATCGATAGTACTAACTGCGACCTACGTAAGACAAAGATATACTGTTCTCAATACCTTAGGGGCGAAATGACCCCTTACAAATCACTTTCCCCAAAAGGACTTCTTTGAAACTGGAGGTGGAAAATTATATAGACAGAATTCACAGTGAAAGAATGAGAATAAACATATAAATACAAGTAGAATGAAATTTACAAATTGAATGCTAAATCCTCTTACTCCAGTCATAAAGTGCCTCTACAAAACAAGTTACATCTAAATTACAACCCAACATAATGCCACAACTCAAAAAATGTAATTTGTTAAAACAATATTATCATATTTAGTCTACAAAAAACTCCTCTCTACTGCAGTTGATGAACTACAGAACTCAGGATATGTGTTGAATCATATTGTAACAAACTATTTTCATTTTGTTCATATCAGCGAGGTTTGCCATCCAGAAAGCAACCAGAATCCTACTATATTAGCACCACACATCACAGGAAATAACTATCTCTAGTTAGACTAATACCTACTTAACCTAATACATCAGTGACCAAAAACATAGTACATAACAAATAATATTTAATACAAATGCAGATAATTGATTATAATTTACTCTCTACTCAATAATGCTTATTTGATTCTACCATCAGCATGGTCATTACAAGACCAATATCTAAAGAAATATCTTTCTCATTACTTACAAATTGTGTTTCCTGCTTTTGAGTGTCCATTATTAACACAATTCACAAAGTGGTCCATATCAAAGTCATATTAATACACACTACATTAGTCTCAATACTCATACTTATCACACTATAAAGTATAACAGTATCTCAGTTCCTATGTGCAATTCATCCCTTAAGTATGGCTAAGTCTTTTCTCATCATGAAACCCATAAACCTGAATAGATACAAATATAGTAACCAAAAGACAACAGCTGGCACTTGAATACCAGTTATCATAATCTTTACTCTCCAAATACACATAATAACCCGATACACGTTTACGTTTTTGCCTGGTTATGCCCTATTTCATCATCCTGATTACTTCTCCCCTTTGGCTTGCCCTGATCTTCACACAGATACTATCTCTTTATATTATCAATATGTTCCTTTCCATGCACTCAATGGTTTGAGCATATTCCAGCTCCACAGTATTGGGGTGTTCGATCTTGGTTATTCCATACAGCCCCTTGTATTCATGGTTAAATTTTCTGTATTTCAGAATCTATCTTGTTCGACTTAGTGTGCACTTTCACAGACACTAGGTCTCAGAGCCATGTGAACCATTTTTTGAACTGTACATCTCGACTGCCTAATCCAGAGTGACGAACAGGAATATAATTAAAAATTGGAAACTAATCCTACGACAGACAACATGTCTGTTCTTCTCGACTGCCTAATGCAGAGTGACGAACAGCCCGAAACACTTCGAGCGCCATACCATGAAATGTGTGACCCGAACGGTTCCGAAGTGCTTCGTCTGCAGTTTCGTCAGTCTTTTGTTTTGATTTAAATTTTTTTTAATAATTCTAAAATGACTGATTGATAGTCAGCTGTTGAGAGATATTTATGTTAAAAGGTGAAGTCATTCCAATGAGTAGTTTAACTAATAATAACAACTATACTTTAACTTGAGCACCCTTGCTCCGAATACAGCAGCCAAACACAGAGCAGTAGCATTATGCAGGCGGTCTTTCTCACGGAAATGGTACCGAATCTAACATCTGTCACAAGTACCTCACACCACATTTCGTCATCTATATACTTCTTGCATCTCCACTGCTCTGGGAACAACTTCTTGGAGCCTAATATGATGGCTGACTAAGCCAGAAATATTACAAGGTATTCCTTCCAAGTGCCGTGTTTCCTGTGACAATAGGCCCGACACAAAAGATTTAAATCCTTCATCATCCATTCAGCCGGTTTCGAGGCCAGTCTCTATCTACAGATGGCGATCTGTTCTATTTGACGCCTATTCAACCTTTCCTTCCACTCCTTGGATCGGAATTCTGATCCATTATCAATTACATAAATTTCTGAAGTAATTGTTTTCAAACTTAATAATGATGGTCTTGCTGGTTGCTTCCTTTAATGGATGAAACTTCACAAATTATACTAAATTCTTCTGCAACGGGTTTACTGCTACAGTGTCTCTAATTGATTCTGGTATGACTGGATGCAGGTAATCTTGATGCTGAATAGTGGTAGTTTTAGTTTTCTGACAGGTATCACAAGTGCTCAGCAACATGCACATACGCCTTCCCATGTTGTTGAAGACGCAGTCCAATTCCAGTTTCTCAAAGCATTTCTTAGGTCCATAATGGACATTGCTATAATGTGTGCATTCAAGCTCGTGCTACCAAAAGCTATAGTCTTTATCGCCTCGGTATCTCCTTCTTTCTCAATCTGGTATAAATGTACGCCCAGTCCATAATCTGAGCTATCCATTCCCAAGTAAAAGTCTCTAGAGAAATCAGGATGGCATAATATATCTGCATAACACATTGGTTCTTCAATTCTTTTAAATTCTTCTTGGCATTCGTCATTCTAGTGCCAGGTCATTTTGGCTTTTGTAAGTGTTCTCAATTTGGGGGCAGTGAGTACAGGAATTTTCGATAGAACTCACAGAGGCTCAAGATTGCTCACAGTTACCTTTTGTTATGAGGCATTGGAAATTGCCTAATTGTCTCGAGCTTACTTGGGTCAGGGTAAATACCCTTCTCCTTAATTATGAAGCTCAAGTATTTTTTCTGGGATTCACCAAATTCTGACTTATCCAAGTTTGCTGTCACCCCAGTTTCGTCAAAAGCCTGCAAGACCCCCCCCCCCCCTCTAGTGCCCCTAAATGTTCTTCTCATGTCTCAATTGCAATTAATATGTCACACATGCCAACAGTGACCTTCTTAAGTAATTCTTCACCCAAAATCTTGTCGAATGCTCTAATGAATTCCGACACTGATATGTTATGCCCAAATGGGAATAATCTAAAATGATAACTCCTGCCAGCATACGTGAAGACAGTATACCGTCTGACTCTGGGGCCAGAGGCATTTGCTACTACCCAGCAGTCAGGTCAATGCACCCTGAAACCTTTGAATTAATTCTTCTATCGTTTCTGGCTTGTCTCGCTCTGCTCCAACGGTATTATTTACCGTATGTGGATACAAAACTATTCTCACCCTCCCATCTTTCTTGTATACCACAAATAATGGAGTATTCTATTGGCTCTTGGTTCTCTCAATAACCCCAAGGTCAACCATTCTTTGTATTACCTCTTCTACCGCTTGCCTTTTAGCCTGAGGGATGGAGTATTGTTTAATACTGAAAGGCTTAGGTTCCTTAACTTCCAGTTTGCATTCTACCCCTTTCATAAATCCTGGCTGCTGAGAGAAGACTTTGCTGTGCTTGTGTAAGACCTCTGTTAACCTCTTCCGAATCCCATCATCCAAATCTGTCATCTCTTCTAGTTTCTTGGCTATAGCATCTTTACTAGGTTGATCCGCTGGTGCTTATCTCTCATAGAATATCAATACTTCCTCATCATCCAGTTGTTCTCCTGTAACCCCCTCCTCATAACACAAATTCACCTGTTGGAACTCTTCTTCCTCTTCTGACTTCTTGCTTTCTACCAAGGTCAAGTCTCTCCTTTCGCCCTCACGTCCTTTTACACTCGAGTACCTTCATCAAAATTCATGATTGCTCCTACTTTGTTCAGCCAATCAATTTCCAAAATAACTGCCATGTTAAGACCTGGGACTATGAACTGTCGCTTCATATACTTCTCCCTCTACTTCAAATCCAATCAATGCTTGCTCCTAAATGGGCTAAATTTTGGCATTTACAACTGGGACACCATTTACAGGAAAAGTAGGTAAGCTGGCGTTAGTGTTCAGTATCTGTTCATATGGTTTTCGAGATACAGTGCATGCTTCAACTAGAGCATCAACATCTGATCCACACATCTTTATCCTGACTACAGGTAATCTCAGTTCTTGGAACTATGTTCCTTTTCCCTCAAGAGGTCTTCTCTCAGATCACCATCATCATGCCTAATCAGTTGTATATGGGTCCCCCTTCGTCTCACTCCTGACCGGACCTCATCAGGAGTGTGGTCTAGTTTACCAAACTCCTTTTCTCCTGATCTTGAGCCTCACTATTTCTCCACCTGCCACCTTCTCTCTCATATTCCCTTCTATTTTCATCTCTTCTAGAATCGCCTTGGAACTGACATCCATTTCCACAGTCTCCTCTTTCTCAGTTGAACGATTGATTATTAAACTGATTCCGTTGGTAATTGTCTTCTATTTGGCTCTGCACACCTGCCTGACTATTCTCTTGCCCAAGTGTGGACTCCAGTTGCCCCAGTATCTCCATAAGGACTTCTCTGTCTTTAATCAGACTTCATGACAAGGTTTCTTGCATATTCTGACAATCTTCTCTTAACTGCAGATATCATTATCTCATCATTTAAGGGTTCCTGTAAAGTTTCATTCAGTTCTAATAAATGGTCAGCAAATTCTCTCAAGGTACCTCTCCAGTTATTAAGAGACTTGTGATGGAGCAGGTTGTCCAACGTTGCACATTGATGGTTCTTTGACCAGTACTTCTTTAGAAATTCTCGTTCAAACTGCTTATAACTACTAACTTCATCTTCCTTCTTGACTCCCCATGTAAAAGGTTCACCTTCCATTCAAACTGAATTTTGTCCATGTCTCGAAAATGTGTTGGAAAAATGCCTCTCAGACACTTCATAAAGATCGTCGCGTGTAGTGGTTCCTTCGGCTTATATTTTTGTCCCACATGAGCCTTTGGATGCCTATTATCAACACTCATTAAAATTATCACTTTACCTTCTCCTATAGCCACTGCTGTACTACCAATCCTTCCGTCAGTCTCCAAAGTTTTCGTTTCTAATTGTGGGATTTCGCCTTGTAAATGTTGCATATCTTGTGCAACTATGCAATTATCTTCTTCCCACTGCGCTGCTATTGCGTTTTGTATATTTTGAGCTAATTCAGTCTGTTTGTAGCCTAGTCCTTTAACAACTGCTTCACATTGCTGTTGCTTGTGTGTTATCACTTCGATCCATCCTCCTAATTCTTCATTTACGTCTTGAACCTCTTCATGAATTTTCTCGATTATCTCCTCTCCTATCTTCTTTGTATCTTCTCGGAGCAGGTTTATACTCTGCTGGAATCTGCCATCTCTCTCCTTGCAGTCTTTACTCTCCTCTTCCTTATAATCCTCAAATTCTCTCTTCAAATTTTCTTGTTCTTGAATGGCATCTGAATTTTCCCATTGACAGCGTCAATCTTTTCTTGGGTGTCCTCGATTTTCTGATTGGTGGCTCTGATTTTCTTATTAGTGGTTTCAATCTTTTGTTGGGTCGTTTTATTGTCTTCCCTGACTTCCTGCTTGGAGTTCTCCATTTTCTGATTGGCTTCCTCCATTTTCCGATTGTTAGCTGCAGTCTTCTGATTGGTAGCTTCAGTCTTAGCATCAGTCTTTTCTAATATCGCCAATAGCGTGTCTTGCTGTCCTCGCTCTACAATGTTTGATTTACTACTCCTGGTTTTAACTGGTGTCTCGAGGTAATTAGTGGAATGTGCTAACGGGCTCTGTATTAACAGTGCAGTCACTGATTCCTGAATCACCTCTATCCTCCGGTCCTATCTCCTTCTTCCCAGCTTCTACCTCCGGAATCTCCTGCCTGGTGTCAGTAGACATGTTTGGTTACGTATATTATATACCAGCAGTACTATAAATTAACCTTTTGGTAACCTAAACACTCTCGACCATCTGACAATTTAAACGAAATAATGACAGCAGTACTTCAACCAGCTCAAAACAGAAACAATACTTGTTTGTACTGGAAATAAGAAAACCTCACCGACTTATCTGAATTAAACATCAGTGCACATTACAGCAGAGCCAGAAGGTTCCGAAATGGATGGGAAAATTACAATGCAGTTCTAGTAGCGTTACATACTGTGATTAAATTCGTTATATGATCTGCAGATAGCGTAATATAAATTATTAATGCGCCTGCGGGTTGTCTTTAGTCACCGCTCGACACTAATACTCGCGCAGATTTTGATGTTTGTTGTGCGTTGTGTTTATTGTTGGCTGGTCGCGCTACAGTCAAGGCAAATTAGGAAAAATGGGGGAAAGGTTTATAAAGTTTTCAAACTTTGGGAAAACACTTATAGGGGTGCAAGAAGTAAAAAGTAGAAAAGTTTCCTAACCTGTTGGGGGAGCTTCCCCTCCATCACCCCATAATGTAATTTATTTTCCTTTTTCCAAACTTCATGAAAAACGGTTCATTTAACGACGTTATCTACATGACAGAAAATATTTCTGGTGAAATTTTACTCAGAGAAGGTGAAATGCATGTTTAAGCAAGGTAATTAGTTTGTGAGTGGTAAAATTTGTAGGTAAAACAAGTGAAATTTCTTTTAAAACAGACTTTTATTTATACATATCAATTTTGGGTTATAGTCTTTTAATTTAGATTTGTGCAACTTAAAATATTGGAATGAAAATCATTTTTCTTGAAAATTAAGAAGTACTGTAAGAGTAATTATGAATTAATTTAGTTATGATATTTTTAAAATCATATGTACAGCATGTAAACAATAAAAATACGACAATATCTATCAAACAAATAAAGTCTTGAAATATTTTTTTTATATAAAACCATCATCCAAATCTTCTGTCAAATCACTATGAGGCACATTAGTGCAGCTTTGTCCACGACAGTTTTTGCACATTGTTCTGCAATGTAGGTTAGCCTTCACGCGTCTGCACTTTCTTCTGCAGATTTGAGTGCAGCCGCATGAAATCAGTAGCATCTCTGGAGAAGGTGGTCATTTCATGTGAATCGGGGAGAGGAATGAGTCTGAATCCCACCAGCCCCAGTTTCTAGGATCCAAGATGTTCCCCAGCCTTAGCTGCACTTGTAAGTAAACTCAATAAGAGTGGAGGCGTCCTGCATCAGCAGTGGGTGGCAAACGAGAGAGTATGACAGCATTGTTTGTGTGAACCACAAGTACATTAAAACATTTCAATCAAGTGGCATTTAACTTATCATCAGGACTCTCTACTGTTTTTGTGTAGAAAGTATAAATTTTTCTCCTGCTTTTGCAGTGGTATCAGGAGAGGAAGCACTATCGTTGGATATTTGTGGAATATTATGAAGTTGGGGATACCTGTTGAATAGTTGGAAAGCTTGAAGCTTTCCTTTCCCAAACAAGGCTGAAGTGCTGTCGCAACCACTTACTGCATGAAGAAACGATATTGAATTCTTGCATTCATTGACGAGTGAGGAGTTACGTATATCTTTAGAACTGTTACACCTTGCTCTGGCGAGCTCTTCCTTCATCAGGATTATGTCTGTGTCGTCTGGAGCAGGAGCGATAAGTCGCAACAGAAGATCTACATCTGGACCCACTATAATCACTTGCTGGTAAATATGTGACTCATTTATTGCTTTTGAAACAATTTCATGATCGGCATCGTCATCCGCAATACTGGTTTCAGTACCAAAACTGTCTAGTTTTTTACAATCTGTGAAATAAACATTTCCTTATTGCTGAGGTTACCAAGAAAGGCAGACTGTGATCCAACGTATAACGTCTCGTCATTAAAGAAAATGTCTCGTGAAGCTTGCTTCGTTATTCGCCTTTGGCGTTTTTTCTCTGCCTCGTGATGACTGGGTGTTGTGTGATGCCCTTAGGTTAGTTAGATTTAAGTAGTTCTAAGTTCTAGGGGACTGATGACCATAGATGTTAAGTCCTATAGTGCTCAGAGCCATTTGAACCAACCTTTGGCGTTCAATAGCTTTTATGTTCAGAGAGCTTTCTGAATATCCGTCAAATGCAACTGCAGCATCATCTTTATAATTTCTCTGAATGTAGCCTATGGCAAATGGCACCAAAAGTTCCATTCTAGGGCCACACGATGTGATGGATAAGAAACCCTCCATCTATAACAGAGAACTTCGATTCATTATTGTCAATATTGCTTTCAGGTACGTGATTGAAAAGATTGTGCACCGATGACTTTTTTGTTTTCCTCATCAGTCCACTGCTGTCAATCGGAGACATTGCTACACTCGATAATTCGTACATGAGGCAATCCTTTAAATCATCACGTGTATGAAACGCGCACAGTATTCTCAGAAATAAGTGAGTTTGTATCTGCTTCAGCTACATTTTTTTCAAACCTAACAATTGACATGCTGGATCGCTTAAGCTTCAGAGAACAGAATTTTGGTGAGACAGTAACTATTGTTCGAAGAGCTTCTTCACCAACAGACATAGCTTTGTAGCAGTTTACTTCCTGAGAAGCTACTAATCCAGGTCTTTATGTATACAATTGCTCCATATAAGTGAAAGGAGTATGTTGTCGCAAGATAGCGAAGTCTTCTGCGAATTTCCTCGTCAATTTCTATCCTCCCACTCCTCAGTTCCTCATGCTGATGACTCTAAACCGCATGTAAATGGCAGAACTGTTCCTTAGCTTCACATATGTGATGGGCCATTGGTATACAGCAAATCCATCGGTTCAACACACAATCGATGAAACCTCTTCCGTGTGAAACACCTCCAACACTACAGAATGAGATTTTCACTCTGCAGCGGAGTGTGCGCTGATATGAAACTTCCTGGCAGATTAAAACTGTGTGCCGGACCGAAACAAGAACTCGGAACCTTTGCCTTTCGCGGGAAAGTGCTCTACCTTCGCAGAAGAGCTTCTGTGAAGTTTGGAATGTAGGAGACGAGGTAGTGGCAGAAATGAAGCTGTGAGGGCGAGTCGTGAGTCGGACTTAGATAGCTCAGATGGTAGAGCACTTGCCTACGAAAGGCAAAGGTCCTGAGTTCGAGTCTCGGTCCGGCACTCATTTTTAATCTGACAGTCAGTTTCGCCTCCAACTCTCTTCAGGTTCTTCATAATCGTTTGTTCTATCATCATGTCGGTCCATACTCCACAATTCTCCATATGCTCTGCTTGAATGAAATGCAATGCCAAGATGACAAGCTGAACGTGTTGTATCAATATAGCTGGAAAATTTTTCCTCTTTGCTAAATATCATCCATTGTGTTGACAAATTTGATTTTCAGCTTTTCAATCACTTCAACAAAGACGGGCAAAGGTACATTCTATGCTGTGGGTGGAATCAGGTGTGTGACCCCAGGGAGAGCGATAGAACATTAGAAAGTAACGAAACTCTCTCTCGTGCTAATTTTTTCAAACCGCCGAAAGATATACTGTTCCACTCGTATCAGAAATTGAATATTTAATATGTTGCTTCTCCTCCTCCTCCATGGCTGCCATTTCCTCCAGTATTATGATGGAAAGAGCACACATGACTGCAGAGAGAGCTTGAATAGCACTCGTATATGCACGACCAGAAAGTATATGGGGAACAGAAGCTGTAGCATATAGTGTCTCCAGAAGTTGAGAGAGTCCACGGTCTCTCATTAAGAATCCTGTTGCTCCTAGAAAAGACATTATCAAATGAAAGCCTCCTAATCGAATAACTACATTAATGAATAGCTCATTCCCTCCATTAGCCTCCACTTTCATGTAGAGTGGTTGATCAAACGTCACAATACATGGTTACTGTGTGGTCTTCTTATTCTCTGTAACGGCGTAAGTTAAAGCAGCTGAAGTAGTGCTATAGTCTGTGGGCGCGTTGTCGATGAATGGAAGCGCTAATACATTTGATTGCATATAAAGTACTCCAGTTGTGATTTTTTTCCTTAGAACATTACCATGAAGGAATAGAAAGCTTTAGAAACTTCCCAATCATCCAAGTAAAATCGTGATTGGTAGACACTGTTGCTTTAGTGAATGATTGTCCTGAGTAGACATTTTACAGAATAATTTCTTCAATTCCAACACTATTCTGCCTTCGGAATGTTAGCAGATTAATATTTTGGGTACTTGCTGTTCCAGTAGAGTTCAACATGAGAGAGAGTTTCGTTACTTTCTGATGTTCTATCGCTCTCCCTGGGGTCACACACCTCATCCCACCTACAGCATAGAATGTACCTTTGCCCGTCTTTGTTGCAATATTGAAGTGAGCATTACCGAAAATGAACTGTGAGAATGAATCATTTTAAATATTTGGTTTCCAGAACTGAACTGCAGAAACATCAAATAAAGCTATAGTGCTATATGAAGTGCAGAAATCTATATTCGAGACAATTTCAACGATGTTTTTTGATCCCACTTCACGAAACAAGTATACTGCAAGACCAAGTTGCAGTGGGGAGCTAACTCAACGAGGCCTTATAGCTGACACAATGGCATGGGATGTTGCTGTACATTTTTTTAAAGGGACTGTTCACTACCTGTCTTTTTTGACAAAACTACACCCTCCACAAATTCATGTAAAGTGTGAGGAACCGTAACTTCAGAATTGTCAAGTCACTGATATCTGGATTGTCGGCTATACTGGTAAGGAGTCATTCTTATATCTTCATGGATGATGCTTCTACTATTATCTTTCTCTCAGACTTAAGGGATGATAGCTGCTGCTGCATCTACTATTCTTTTTCTCTCATCTTTTTCATTAACAGCTCGTTCATTGTACCATTGATTCAGAAACTTTTGGCCACTGCCACGAGAACATACAACTGGGGGATTTTTTGGCAGTGTGGCAAACAAGACCTCATCACCGAAGTGTTCAGTCAATTTATTTTTCAGAGTTTTTATTGTTATTGTCTCTAATTTTGGGAGACATTCCTTAACTTTCTACAACAAATCGAACAGTGAAAATTTACATTCCTCTGAATTATCTATAAATTTGGGTAATTCTTGAAAAGTGGCATCAAAATTGGTATCGTGAAGGTTCCTCTTTTTCGAACAGAGGAGGGGTTCGACACTATTTAGCATGGCAATCTTGATGATAACGGCCTTCTGCAGCCATTAAACGCAAAACACTGTTGATGCGTTTGGCAACATTTCTACCGAAATCATCATCTCGTTTCTCTGCGTATGTTTCACAGGTAAAGAGATAACTTCAAACATTCCACGACGTTAGTGGAGTGGTTTTTTTTTTCCGCCTCTATGTCAGACTTTTCAGCACATATGAAACAGTCTTTTTTGAAATTGAATGGCTAAGAGGAAGAGGATCTCAAACTTGTATCATCTGCTTGTGCAACATTCTGCTTTCCGTATATATATTCCTTACATTGTATTCCTTAATATATCCACGTCAACATACCTTACGCACTTCAATCATTCCAGCGTTTTGTAGAAGGTTATGAGCACCATCCTTCCATTCCTTGCTGAAGTGTAGCAGAGTATCCAAGCCCTCTGTCACTATTGATTTCTCTCCTTCCAAAACAATAAAACACGTAGTAGGGTCCAGCATTATTGTTTTCTCAGCCCAGACAAAAGGAATGATACTAAGAAGAAGCACTTCATAACACCACAAACTGATATGTACCATCACAAAAACAGAACTTTCTGGCACTGCTTTGACAGTTCACAACATTAACTCAACTGAACTGGACACTGGATAGGAAGAAACGGCAGCGACAATAGTGGTAGGGGAGCGCTGAGTGAATGGGAAGGGCAACTTGACGTTTTCATTGTTGGCACATACACCAGATTTTAACAATACTAATCACAAAAGAAATATCAATAAGTAAAATATAAAGGCTACGAAATACACTCCTGGAAATGGAAAAAAGAACACATTGACACCGGTGTGTCAGACCCACCATACTTGCTCCGGACACTGCGAGAAGGCTGTACAAGCAATGATCACACGCACGGCACAGCGGACACACCAGGAACCGCGGTGTTGGCCGTCGAATGGCGCTAGCTGCGCAGCATTTGTGCACCGCCGCCGTCAGTGTCAGCCAGTTTGCCGTGGCATACGGAGCTCCATCGCAGTCTTTAACACTGGTAGCATGCCGCGACAGCGTGGACGTGAACCGTATGTGCAGTTGACGGACTTTGAGCGAGGGCGTATAGTGGGCATGCGGGAGGCCGGGTGGACGTACCGCCGAATTGCTCAACACGTGGGGCGTGAGGTCTCCACAGTACATCGATGTTGTCGCCAGTGGTCGGCGGAAGGTGCACGTGCCCGTCGACCTGGGACCGGACCGCAGCGACGCACGGATGCACGCCAAGACCGTAGGATCCTACGCAGTGCCGTAGGGGACCGCACCGCCACTTCCCAGCAAATTAGGGACACTGTTGCTCCTGGGGTATCGGCGAGGACCATTCGCAACCGTCTCCATGAAGCTGGGCTACGGTCCCGCACACCGTTAGGCCGTCTTCCGCTCACGCCCCAACATCGTGCAGCCCGCCTCCAGTGGTGTCGCGACAGGCGTGAATGGAGGGACGAATGGAGACGTGTCGTCTTCAGCGACGAGAGTCGCTTCTGCCTTGGTGCCAATGATGGTCGTATGTGTGTTTGGCGCCGTGCAGGTGAGCGCCACAATCAGGACTGCATACGACCGAGGCACACAGGGCCAACACCCGGCATCATGGTGTGGGGAGCGATCTCCTACACTGGCCGTACACCACTGGTGATCGTCGAGGGGACACTGAATAGTGCACGGTACATCCAAACCGTCATCGAACCCATCGTTCTACCATTCCTAGACCGGCAAGGGAACTTGCTGTTCCAACAGGACAATGCACGTCCGCATGTATCCCGTGCCACCCAACGTGCTCTAGAAGGTGTAAGTCAACTACCCTGGCCAGCAAGATCTCCGGATCTGTCCCCCATTGAGCATGTTTGGGACTGGATGAAGCGTCGTCTCACGCGGTCTGCACGTCCAGCACGAACGCTGGTCCAACTGAGGCGCCAGGTGGAAATGGCATGGCAAGCCGTTCCACAGGACTACATCCAGCATCTCTACGATCGTCTCCATGGGAGAATAGCAGCCTGCATTGCTGCGAAAGGTGGATATACACTGTACTAGTGCCGACATTGTGCATGCTCTGTTACCTGTGTCTATGTGCCTGTGGTTCTGTCAGTGTGATCATGTGATGTATCTGACCCCAGGAATGTGTCAATAAAGTTTCCTCTTCCTGGGACAATGAATTCACGGTGTTCTTATTTCAATTTCCAGGAGTGTATTTCCAAATACTTAAATACGCTTTTTATTTAAATACTTTGCTAAGCAATAAAAATGCAAACCTTTACATTAACAGAATTCTATTCCAATTCTTTTTTCGTGTCCAATTCTTTTTTCGTGTACAATTTTGCGAGGGGATACTATTATAAAGTACTGTTTATCGACGATTGTTTTTCACGCAATTTTTCGATTGTTCATGCATACGTAAACTAATGTGAAGTTTTCGTTACCATTTGATCTTATGCTTGTTGTCTGAATACTGCCAATGTTTCTTCTCCATAAACACGATTAAACCATTTATTGTTATTCTCTTTCTCTCATCGTCTGTCCGATAACTGCACAATGTGCACTCACGGAGCGCCAGGATGAAACACTTCCTTATTAAGCCCACCGTTGTTGACTAATTGATATCGCCTAAGAGTTTAGAATAAACCGACCGTGTGCAACTGATAAAGGCTGATCAGTTAATATTTGCACTGGAGTTGTTTCGTATCAAATCCAACAAAGTTAACTAGGATGTCAGGTAGCAATAATCGATTCATACTTTGTTGTTAATGTTGTACATCTATTGTCTAAACAGCACGAATGAGGCAGTTACTCCCTGCGTCTGAGAGAATAATAACGGTTAACTCATCACAGGTCGCCTATTGATATCGTCACTCGCCAATATTTTCAGGTAGCACTGAGTGCACAATCCTCAATGCAATCCAAAATCGTGGGTTCCCGGCGCGTTTGTCGCGTAATCACGGTGCAAAAATGGTCACTTAAACACATCAACAAATCACTCAGTTAATGCCATTTCCGTATATGCTGGAGGTCAGGCCCACCGCTTTGGGTGACACACACAGCAGTTAAACAATTAGAAACGCAGTTGGCCATCCTGCCGAAAACCGCCCTCCTCGCCTAACAGCCAATAACTTACGTGTCCGGAGACTCGACACTGACTATTCTGGCACACGGGCGCTCGACTATCGATAGTACTTACTGCGACCTGTTTCAGACATAGATACATTGTTCTCAATACGTAAGGAGCGGTTGACTCATTACAAGCACAGATATAAAAAATGACAAAAATCCAATTGTCGGGTGGTCCCCTTGTCAGTTAGAACCCACGTTCTAAATTACAGCTGCCGATGTGAGCTGGAAGTTGCCTAAAAGCTACTGTATTGCGTATTTCCTTTGCTTGTCGCTTGAAAATAAAAGAGAGACACCCCTGGATCTCATCAGCGTTTTTGTGGCGAAAGACTGCACATGATTCGCAAGCGCTGTGTCTTGCTCCCGGCGGAGTGCTTATTGATGAGGAAAATCGCTTCAACGTTTTGTTGAACAGGAAAGCAATAAACGTTCTTCTAGGCTCTTCCTTTTGATTTCTGGTATCTACCAGGTGATCAAAAAGTCAGTATAAATTTGAAAACTGAATAAATCACGGAATAAGGTAGATAGAGAGGTACATATTGACACGCATGCTTGGAATGGCATGGGGTTTTATTAGAACCAAAAAAATACAAACGTTCAAAATATGTCCGACAGATGGCGCTTCATCTGCTCAGAATAGCAATAATTAGCATAACAAAGTAAGACAAAGCAAAGATGATGTTCTTTACAGGAAATGCTCAATATGTCCACCATCATTCCTCAACAATAGCTGTAGTCGAGGAATAATGTTGTGAACAGCACTGTGAAGCATGTCCGGAGTTATGGTGAGGCATTGGCGTCGGATGTTGTCTTTCAGCATACCTAGAGATGTCGGTCGATCACGATACACTTGCGACTTCAGGTAACCCCAAAGCCAATAATCGCATGGACTGAGGTCTTGGGTCCTGGAAGGCCAAGCATGACGAAAGTGGCGGTTGAGCGCACGATCATCACCAAACGAGGCGCGCAAGAGATCTTTCACGTGTCTAGCAATATGGGCTGGAGCACCATCCTCATCGTACGTTCCAGCAGGTGTTTATCAGCCAGGCTGGGGATGATGCGATTCTGTAACATATTGGCATACCTCTCACCAGTCACGGTAGCAGTTTTGCTGTCTAGCGCCATCTGTCGGACATTTTGTGAACTTTGTTTTTTTTTTGTTTTGTTCTAAAAAAAACCCGTGTCATCCCAAGCATGTGTGTCAATTTTTACCTCTCTATCTACATTATTCTGTGGTTTATTAAGTTTTGAAATTTATACTGATTTTTTGATCACCCTGTACATTAACGCTTTCTAATAAAAAATATTCGACACCTGTTAGTGGAGAATTATATGTGGCATTTCCGGGCCTCCGCGTTGAATTCTGATTGCGACACTTCCAGTAAAGTGTCTGAAGGTCTGTGGAGAAACGTCATTTGCACTCTTCCTCAAGAACCTTAACCAGAAAAATTATGGAGTTTGACGCTGAAGTCTGGAGAGAAGTCAAGGTGGTGACTCATCCTACAGGTTTTCCATCGATCAGTAGACCCAGAAGGAGGCCACTGTAACCGAGACCGACAAGTTCGTTTGTACAGTTTTATAAATGATGACACGGTACGATACTCAAAATTTTTATGTCAAGTATTAAATTGCGTCCATCCTGGGATTCTGGACAGACTACCCAACTTCAGAAATGTTATTATCCACAAACCATTGCCTCACAGATGCTGCTTTATGACAGCGTGCATTGCCATGGTGATGAAAACAATCCTCGTCACCGAAAGGTTCCTCTACCGTACGTAGTACAAAGCTGTAAAGTGGATTCATATCATTCTGCATTAAGCGTTTTCTGAAGTGCCATAAAGAGACCACACCCCAACCACTGAATACTCCCCCTTAGCTTCACCACCGCCTCTGTAATTCAATGTAGGCACTGCACATAAGGACAGAAAACGTTCTCCAGGCATTCGCCAATCCTACATCGTTCTATCGGAATTTCACAGTGTACAGCGTGATTCATCACTCCAAATAACTCGTTTCCAGTTGCCCACTGTCCAATGGATTCGCCAAGCGTCTTCTGGCATTCACTACAGAAATGTCCGACTTATAAGTAGCTGCCCGACCACTGTACCCCATTCTTTCCAACTCCTCATGAAAAAATTTCTTAATTGGAATGCTGGTAGAACTTTGTAACTCACGGTTGATTCCTTTCGCTGATTTCATGCGATGTTTTACTACCATCCTCCGCAACGCTCAATCCTTCCTGTCCGTCTGTACATCGAGTCTGCCAAGTCTTGGTTTAGCAGAGGTTGACAGTCACATCACCGACAGTCGACACGAGCTGCTATAGATGGTTTGAAAGGTCTCTGTTTGATCTGTTACTCAGGTGATGTCCAGTGACTGATTACGTTAGAAGTCACTTAACTCCCTGATCGATCCATTCTCCTGTTACTGTTTCTCTACTGACAACATGATATTCCCCACATCCTTCAAACATTTGACGGGTCCGCCTCTCGTGCCATCTGATGATTAGTTCCGCATTATATAGGGGTGTCTGGGTATTTTGCTCAGATAATCTACATCTACATCTATACTCTGCAAATCACGATGAGGTGCATGACTGAGGTTACTTCCAATTGTAACAGTTTTTAGGTGTTTTCCTCCATTCCGTTCACGTATGGAGCACAGGGAAAATGGGAACTATACTTTGGGAGATACGGTTCATTCTAGTCATTTTATAAGCAGGCTTTCATGGGATGGTTTTCTTGTATCTTCATGAGCCAGCTCAGATTTTTAGATGCTCATTGACAACATCCACCTGTGACCATTCACGCTCTCCTTAAGTGTGTACGTTCAGTATCCCTTGTTAGTTGTATACAGTACGATTCCACACACATGAGCAATATCCCAGGGTGGTTCGAATGAGTGTTTTATTTAGAATCCCCTTTGTAGATTGATTGCATTTCCATAATATTATACTAATGTAAAGCAGTCTAGCTCTTGATTTATCTGCGACTGAGCTTGTACGATCCTTCCATTTCATATCCGTACAAATCGTTACACCCAGGTATTTGTATGAGATAATCGCTCCCACCTATGACTCATCGAAACTGCAGCAAAAGCTTGCAAGGTACTTTCGTTTTTTGAACTGTAAAATTTTACATATCTAAAATTTTAAACTACATTGCCAATCTTTGCATCACTTTCATATGTTATCAACATCTGACTGAATATTTGTGCAGCTTTTTCCAGAAATAGCTTCACTACAGATAACGGTTTCATCTGCAAAACCTTTGACGTTACTATTAACATTATCTGCTCGGTCATTAATATACAACTTCAACAGCAAGGCTGCAAACACACATCTCAGATGCACACCTGAAATTAATTCTACATCTGTCAATAAGCATTCATCCAAGATGAAATTCTGTCTCCCTGTGCCAAGTAGTATCCAGTCGCAAATCAAAAGTGATATTAGTAGACGAGCAAGCTCTAGATGATCTTGTCCTTGTGGTACATTTAGAGTCACTACATTGAACGTCACCACCTCTGCCCTCCCCTTTTCTCTCTGGACTAATGGAGTAGCTTAAAACGGCGAGAAACTCCTGTAACAATACGAATCAGTCACTTGGGACTTTGCTCTGGACAGAAGTTTAGCGATAAATGCAAGCTTAAGTAAGGGGCCAACGCCGTACAAAACTCGTTGTAAAGCCGAACTCTGATTCCATCTGGATTTGACGACTTATTGTTTTCAGATCTTCCAGTTGTTTCTTTACGAAGGATGGATGGATGGATGGATGGATGTGGTGTTATGGGCGCTCAACAGTGTAGTCTTTAGCGCCCGCGTTTCTCTACACCAATTATGCCTAATACTATGTCCCCCTTATGGGAGTCTGAGTAGTGGCCAAAAGATTCTATGTTTCTATGATCCCCGTGTATGAATGAGTTCTGAAACGTGAAATTTAAAACTTCGGCTTGTCTTTTGTTCCAACGCCAGGTTGTTCAACGAATGACTGGATAGAAGCCTTCGACCCATTTAACCATTTTACATGGGGCTATAATTTTCTTGGATCACGGCGAGATGTTTTGGTAAGGTATGACGGTGGCAACTGTCTGCTTGCCGCATCAATCCTTTAACAGACTCACGAGTCTATACTACTTTTGCCTACGTCATTTGCTCATTGTCTTTTGAACCGAGAGCGCTATCCTCTTTGCTTCCTCAGCATATTCCGAATTTTGTTATTAAACCACAGGCTGTATTTTTCGGTCCTTAATCCACTTAGCTGGAACATGCCTCTTCAGAGCACGATTTACAACCCGTTTAAGTTTTGTACATAATTCCTCTACTTCCTTCACACTGGACATAAATGTTCGCCTTTTACTGTCGAACTCGGATGCTAGCAACTTCTCTGCTCTCTTTAGCAAAAATACTCTCCTAGTATTTTTAATTGAGTTACAAACTTCAGTAACCAATATCGTTATGATGATATCATAACCACTATTCCTTTTCTCTACAATGACTGAGTCAAAAACGTCAGGCGTATTTGTAGCTACAAGGTCTACAATAACTTGACTATGTGTGGGCTGTAGATCCATTGTATAGTACACGTCCGGTTTCGCGATGGTTTAATTGCCTCCTTGTATACATGTAACTCAAAAAAAAAAATGGTTCAAATAGCTCTGAGCACTGTGGGACGTAACATCTGAGGTCATCAGTGTCCTTGAACTTAGAACTACTTAAAACTAACCTAAGGACGTCACACACATCCATGCCCAAGGCAGGATTCGAACCTGCAACCGTAACGGTCGCGCGGTTCCAGACTGAAGCGCCAAGAACCACTCGGCCACGGCGGCCGGTTATACATGTAACTAATTTAAAGTTGAGTCGTTAAAGATACACAGTCTCCCACCGTTCAGAATTGTCAGAAAAACTTAAATTGAGTGGTTACAAAATGAAACATCCAAAATTCCAATGGATTGCTGGTTTTTCAAAGCAAATGAATAACCACTGCCTGAATTTACACTTTAAAGTTACAAAACGCGATGTTACACCTCTTAAATAAAAAAAAAAAAAACAGCACAGAATTTAACGCAAATGCTACTGAGAAGAAAAAGAAAAAGTTATACTCAAACTTGCTGCTCAGCAGGTGAGTTGCAGGAGGAAGTTGGAGCCTGTCTTGTTCAGTAGGTAATAGGGAAAGGAAGGCCCATGCGTGCCAGAAGCAGCGTGTTCTTACTTAAATAATGGCGGCGGTGTACGCAGTGAGGCGAAGAACTGCGTGTTGCTAGTTCAAACCCAATTTCCAGGAATAATTTAAAATGTTCCACGGCGGCAGCGACCGACCGAGGACGTCTGTTTACGCTCGATCCTACAGCGTGTGTGCGAGGTAGCGGACGATGTAAACATTCTGTGGGAACCCCCACATTATGTGAGAACCCCTACATGGCCAAATAAAATATAATAGCAGTTTTTAAAAAAGCACGGCCAAGGAACGTGGAATGACTAGGCAAAGTTAAGAGAAAACATATTTCACCATTTAGTAACACACTTCATTTAAACAAGCCAAGTCTCTTCAATTAAAAATTTCCCAGTGGTTTATAAAAGAAAAAAGACGGTTCCAAGCATTCAAGAGAAATCAACCATTTTAGGGATTGCCCACGTATACATTCAAGGCAAGCTTCAATTATCCACGACTGTCACCGTACTTAATAAAATATTACATCCTGTTTCAGTTAAACAAGAAGACCATTTAAACCTTAATGATTTGAGAAAAGCAGGAAAACAGATTTGGGAGCTCAGGCCAAGGTATACCAAGGCAAGCTTTTTACTGTGCGTAATGCCTTACGTAACTCTGGATTCTGTGAGCCGCCTGCCAAGCCGCCGTCGCTGGGTGGTTGCAGGTGCGGGCGTCCTTCCGCTCCGTCAGACCGGCGTCGTCTTCTAGAAGGCGTGGCCGTCACACTGGAAAGACTAACACACACAAAGGTGTGTGTTAACGGCCGAGTCCACGCCAGAGGTTGAGGAGTAGTTTTAGTAAACAAACGCAGGAGACAAATAAAATTCCGGTGCGAAGCAGCACAGCGCCTCTGTAAAACCATAGTCAATATGGAAATGCCAGGAGTTCAAAGGTAACGGGCGGAAACTGAGGCCCGCAACTCGACGCGGCCAAATCGAACCGAAACATCACAGAAATGTTACCGAAACCCAGAACGACTGAAGAGGTGGCCGACAGATGCAAACCTTAAACCAAACGATCCCCCAACTTGGCCCGCATCTCGTGGTCGTGCGGTAGCGTTCTCGCTTCCCACGCCCGGGTTCCCGGGTTCGATTCCCGGCGGGGTCAGGGATTTTCTCTGCCTCGTGATGGCTGGGTGTTGTGTGATGTCCTTAGGTTAGTTAGGTTTAAGTAGTTCTAAGTTCTAGGGGACTGATGACCATAGATGTTAAGTCCCATAGTGCTCAGAGCCATTTGAACCATTTTTGATCCCCCAACTTAGATGAACTCGGAGGAGGCAGCAACTTACACAGTCCATGGGTGGAGTTAATAAGACACACCAATTACCCTGAAGACATCGGGAAGTATCCACAAGAGAACACCGGCTGGGCATCCAGATCACTTGGATAGATATAACAACCGCCAGCAAGGCGACATCATCCAGGAGTATCTTGCAGGAATACACACAAGCAAACTGATAAGCCATAAATCAAGTTGGTAGCTAGGGTCAAAAATAAAATTATTTTTTCTGCAAAGAGCAGATACGCAGTTGTTAGTATCTCACTTAGACAAGGAATTTATATCAAATGGTTCAAATGGCTCTGAGCACTATGGGACTCAACATCTGAGGTCATAAGTCCCCTAGAACTTAGAACTACTTAAACCTAACTAACCTAAGGACATCACACACATCCATGCCCGGGGCAGGATTCGAACCTGCGACCGTAGCGGTCGCGCGGTTCCAGACTGAAGCGCCTAGAACCGCTCGGCCACACCGGCCGGCCTGACCGAATTTATATCATTTAGTTGCAGTGTAATGTACATAGAGGAATGATGTGTACAGTTTACACGGATTGTAATTGGGCTCTACGGAAGTATGTGCAGAACAAACGGATTAAGGACGGATAAAGCCCCACCATGGTTTGGCAATAACATTCGAAATATACTGAGGAATCCAAGACTGTTATACTCTCAGTTCAAAAGAGTAAGCGCAAATGACGACAAACAGTAGTTAATAGAGATGCGTCATATGATCGCCGTCATAACTTGCCGATTACCTGAGAGAATTATGGTCCTATGTAAAATCGATAAGTGGGTTAAATGTTTCTATCCAGTCATTTGTTGACCAATCTGGGGTGGCGATGGAAGAAAGCAACGGAGTTTAAATTTTAATTTTGTATTTAGGAAATTGTTCACTTAGGAGAGTCGTACAAACATACTGCCCTTTAGCCATCGCACACACTTCCGTGTAGAACGCATGGTAATAGGCATCCCTGGAGTAAAGAAACAACTGAAAGTCGCAAGTCCAGATGGAATCCCAATCCGGATTTACAATGAATGCTGGAAGGTATTTGTCCCTTACTTGCATTTATTACTAATTTTTCACCAGTTCCAAACGACTGGTAGAAAGCGAAGGTTACTCTTGTATGTGAGAAGAGCAAAAGAACGGAACCGCAAAATTACAGAACAATATCATCAAAATAATTATGCTGCAGAATTTTTGAACATATTCTCAGCTCGAATATATTGACGCTGTTTGAGACGGAAAAGCCCACAAACCAGCATGGATTTAAAAAGCATCCCTAATGCAAAACTCAGGATGCCTTTCTCCCACATGACATCTTGCGCACTATGGACGAAAGGCTATAGGCAGATTCTATGTTCCTAGAGTTTCGAAATTCGTTTGACAGGGTGATCCACTGTAGACTATTAATGAAAGTACGGGGATATAGAACAAGTTTTCAGATTGTGAGTGGCTCGAAGACATCTTAGATAACAAGTCCTGTACGTTGCCCTCGACGGCGAGTGTTCATCATAGGCAAAGATATCAACAGGAGTGCTCGAGAGAATTGTGATAAGAACACTATTGTTCTCTACATGCATAAGTGATCTGACAGATAGGATGCGCAGCAATCAGCGGTTGTTTCCTTATGTTGCTGTGGTGTATGGGGAGGTGTCGACGTTGAGTAACTGTAGGAAGATGCAAGATGACTTAAGTAGCTAGTTGAAGCGAGGAACATCAAACAGCTCTAAACGTAGAAAAATATTAGTTAATGAAGTTGTTGTTGTTATTGTGGTCTTCAGTCCAGAGACTGGTTTGACGCAGCTCTCCATGCTACTCTATCCTGTGCAAGCTTCTTCATTTCCCAATACCTACTGCAACCTACATCCTTCTGAATCTGCTTAGTGTATTCATCTCTTGGTCTCCCTCTACGATTTTTACCCTCCACGCCCCCCTCCAACACTAAATTGGTGATCCCATGATGCTTCAGAACATGCCCTACCAACCGATCCCTTCTTCTAGTCAAGTTGTGCCACAAATTTCTTTTCTCCCCAATTCTATTCAGTACCTCCTCATTAGTTATAGGGTCTACCTATCTAATCTTCATTCAGCATTCTTCTCTAGCATCACATTTCGAAAGCTTCTATTCTCTTCTTGTCTAAACTATTTATCGTCCATGTTTCACTACCATACAAGTCCACACTCCACACAAATACTTTCAGAAACGACTTCCTGACATTTAAATCTATACTCGATGTTAACAAATTTCTCTGCCATTGCCAGTCTACATTTTATATCCTCTCTACTTCGACCATCATCACTTACTTTGCTCCCCAAATAGAAAAATTAATTTACTACTTTAATTGTCTCATTTCCTAATCTAATTCTCTCAGCATCACCTGATTTAAATCGACTACATTCCATTATCCTCGTTTTGCTTTTGTTGATGTTCATCTTATATCCTCCTTTAAAGACACTGTCCATTCCGTTCAACTGCTCTTCCAGGTCCTTTGCTGTCTCTGGCAGAATTACAATACCATCGGCGAACCTCAAAGTTCTTATTTCTTCTCCGTGGATTTTAATTCCAACTCCGAATTTTTCTTTTGTTTCCTACACTGCTTGCTCAATATACAGATTGAATAACATCAGTGATAGGCTACAACCCTGTCTCACTCCCTTCCCAACCACTGCTTCCCTTTCATACCCCTCAACTCTTATAACTGCCATCTGGTTTCTGTACAAAGTGTAAATAGCCTGTGCTCCCTGTATTTTACCCCTGCCACCTTCACAATTTGAAAGACATTATTCGAGTCAACATTGTCAAAAGCTTTATCTAATTCTACAAATGCTAGAAACGTAGGTTTGCCTTTCCTTAAGCTATCTTCTAAGATAAGTCATAGGGTCAGTATTGCCTCACGTGTTCCAACATTTGTATGGAATCCAAACTGATCTTACCGGAGGTCGGCTTCTACCAGTTTTTCCATTCGTCTGTAATGAATTCGTGTTAGTATTTTGCAGCCGTGACTTATTAAACTGATAGTTCGGTAATTTTCACATCTGTTGGGATTGGAATTATCATATTATTCTTGAAGTCCGAGGCTATTTCGCCTGTCTTATATATTTTGCTCGCCAGATGGTAGAGTTCTGTCAGGGCTGGCTCTCTCAAGGCTATCAGTAGTTCTATTGGAATGTTGTATACTCTCGGGGCGTTGTTTCCGCTCAGATCTTTCAGTGCTCTGTCAAACGCTTGACGCAGTATCATATCCCCCATTTCATCTTCTTCTACATGCTCTTCCATTTCCATAATATTGTCCTCAAGTACATCGCCCTTGTATAGACTTTTATATATTCCTTCCACCTTTCTGCTTTCCCTTCTTTGCTTAAAACTGGGTTTCTATCTGAGCTCTTGATATTCATACAATTGGTTCTCATTTCTCCAAAGGTCTCTTTAATTTTTCTCTACGCAATATCTATCTTACCCCTAATGATATATGGCTCTACATCCTAAGTTAATGAAGATGAGTAGGGAAAACAGTCCCGTTATGTTTTAACGGAGCACTGGTATGTTCCGGGGTGATCGACATGTAAGAGTAGTACTTTTAAGCTATATACGTAGATAAATGATTGTATGTGTCTTTTCGATTCAATTCTTACATTCTTCTTCTACCATTGTTGACATGAAAATTCTTGCTTATGGCCCACTTCTAATTGATCACTTGTAGCAGCGTGCCATGTGGTGCAGTTGTATTTCGGGTAATGTCGTGTGGTGTTTCGAAAGATAAACTGAAAATCCTCGTTTTACCTTACTAACTTCCCCTTTCATATGAACAAAATTTGCCGAGCTTTCAGTATGTTTCATGATTCTTAAACATGTTTGGTCGACGAACGATTTGAGATCAAAAGAATTAGACACGAAATCATACTGGAAGTCTCGGATATTGGAGGCTCTTAATCTGACGTTGTCGTGAAATCAAATATTCATTTCTGCAATCGTGAGTGCTTCTTAACCATATTCGAATGCAAACTTCATCATAGGTTTCCTTAATAATGCGTCCATAGTAGGTATCTTATTTGGATTTGAGGAGTGCGGCTCAGCCGCCTTCCAGTACCAGGGTTCTGTTTGTCCTTTGCTTATCCGCTTCTGAGATGTCCTGGTTGTCCTGGTGGACGCACTCGCCTCGCAGCGCCAGCTCGGTTTTAGCGACGGCGGCCGCGAGGTGGTGCGATCGGCAGTACGGCGGACAGAGCAATCGATGCAGGGTAGTTGCGTGGAGCAACACTGGCCGGGCGGAGGTGGCAAGAAGAGGCAGGACGCGACCGCCTGTGCAGACAGGGAACGGCCCATTCGTTTTTCAAAATGAGGGCCACAGGTGTTGGCGACCGGTGCAAGGGCATTATCGCCCGCCACGCTCGTGTTTCCACTACTTCTTTCATTTCCGTTATTCGGTGGAGTGCCCGTAGTGCTTAACACAATACTAAGTTCGTAATTATTATGATATTGCTGCAGAGCATACCTACTGTTATTGTCATTATTATTAACGTCATTATTATTAGTGGCGGTGGTCAACAAAAAGCATTGGCAACCTGAATTTTTCCAATCCCTGCCAGGTTAGAAGTAAGGAGTACAGCAGTAACGTGATTTACAAACAATACACTAGACACATTTTAACTTGGATGATTTAAAATGGGCTCGCAGGATCCTGATGAAGAAAGTGTTCTTAGGGAGAGGAGTGGTGCAGAGAAAGCACGTTTTGTAGTGTATGCCCTTCGTGTGAACAGCGAACTTTATCTTGAAAGGAGTTGTAAGTAGTACTCGCTATGCACTGAGAACTGCTTCAGCATTCTATTAAACAGGTTGTCAGAAATAAGCATTATCAATTGTCTCACTGACTCATTAGTTTGTTGTTTAATAAACCCCTGCCAGAACTAAATATCATTTATCTTTTTTTTTTAATTTAAGAATAAATATATTCAAAGAAAATTCTTTTCTATCCTAAACTTTATTTAGAAATTGACGTTGATGATTTTCTTGGGGAAGTTAGGGAACCACTGCTGTATGCTGACATCGACGATAGGGTCATGCCTGTTTGTAGCTACAAGGTCTAAAATAATTCCATTGCATGAGGGCTGTCAAACTACCTGCTCAAGACAGTTTTCGGAAAAAAGTACAAAAGCATTTCGCAATACTGCCTTTTCTTACAAACTGCAATGAATCCATAGGGGCCCCAGGTTAAAGTCGCCTCCAACTAATATTGCATGATCTGGGTATTTCCGCGTTACTACTCATGGACTTCCTTTGAATTAGTCTAAAACTGTAGCAGCGGAGTCGAGTGGAAGGTGAAAACATGAAACAGCTAATCTGATTTCATGTAGACCTGTTATGTGGGTGTGTCTGCCTTCACTGTCACATTCAAATTGGACTTTAATAGAGACAATATTTTTGTCAATTGCAATGAACACACCTTCTCCTACGGCGTCTAAACAGTCTTTCCCATACACATTCCATGACTCGCTTAATATTTAAGAACTTTATACTTCTCGGTTCAGCCAGCTTTCGGTCCAGAGACTAACCTGAGCGCGATAAATTTCCTGGAGAACAGTAAACCCGGTTACTCTGTAAGGAGTACTTCGGCAGTTTACAGATAAAATTTTTAACAGTCGAAGTGTCTTTACTTTGAACGCAGTCTGACTTCACCATCTGTTAGTCTACTGGTAAGTCTTCATCAGAATACTTCAAACTAAGACATAGCCTAAAAAAAAACCTATGTGTAATCCACAACTACTATCCTAATCGACTAGTTGCTTCCTTTGTGTAGTGCACCAATGACCCATCAAGGGGAGTCCTACAATTCTCCACCCAACAAAGTAGGTCCAGAAAGCTGCAGCCACGACCGTCGCAGAGTCAGCGAAGCCTTTGGTAGAGGCCTCAAACAGAAGGACGCCGATCAACGCTGGGAACAATTCTGCAGATTGCGAACTCTGCTTGCACCTCACGAGTGAGGCCAGCAGCCTTCTCTGCCAGCCGCCCGTATGACCTGACAGCGTCTTCAGAACCCTTGGTGCCAACGTGAACCACAACTTGCAGACGATTACACCGTACGCGCTCGATTGTTCAGCCGAGGCCTCCTTCACATCTCAGATGAGGCCCCTTGGCAGACAAACCGAAGGCACACTGACTTTCTTTTTGGTCCTAAAACGCTATCTTCCTAACGGGCTCCATAGCGAGCCCAACAATGGAGCTCCCTATTGGGTGGCTGTCCAGACGCTGCAGATTGAACGGTCATCTGTCCACTCGCATCCTCCGACTTAAGCGTAAGTGCTGCATGGCGCGTGTGCCGCGACGCAAGGCAGGGACCACTTTTATGGATAGCACGTTCGTGTGGGACCGCGCAAATTGGGATGCGACGGGACGGTGTCACGACATGCGCGTGAACCAGGTCGCGTGGTGGTGTGGGTGTGGCATAGTTTCTCGCGCCGTGCGCCACGCTAGTACTGTGGGGGAAGTGACATGGGGAACGGGAAAGCAGTCTTCCCATATGCTCCCTCAACACCGAGCATACGGACAGTGGCAGTATTGGCCGTCCGATAAATGTCGCCTTACTACGGAACTCTACTGTAAATTAGCAGTGTATTATTTTTCACCATTTTAGGCCTCTGTGATTTTTCATTAGTACGTTATATTTTCAGTTATTTTTTTCAAGAAAAAGGCACATTTCAATGGTTGGTGAGCCATCAGCCGCTGGGATTAAATCATCTGCCTCCACAAAGTCTTCAGATGGCAAGAAAAAAGTTAATGTTAATCACCTACCACAAAAATACTGCCAGTTTTTGTTCAGTTTAAATCAGTTCCTGCGCATTACATCCATTTCAATCAATGGCGTGTTGTATCATACCATGTACCCAAGAAAACTGCTGTCAAGTCATTGTCACATAATTTTTAAAACCAGCAAATGGAGCAGGCGGAATATGAAAGTCTAAAAATGAGATTTACAGGAAGCGCAAAATATCTAAGCAGGAAAGGTTAAACGACAAATGTAAGAATTTAGAATCTTATTTCTCTAGGGGAGAGATAGATAACGCCTACAGGAAAATTAAAGAGGCCTTAGGAGGAAAGAGAACCGGCTGTACGAATATCAAGATCTAAGGCGGAAAACGATCCTTAAGCAAAGAATGGAAAGCTGAAAGGCGGAAGATAAATTTGAAGGCAATCTTATAGGAATGGAAGAGGACATAGATGCAGATGAGATGGCAGATGTGATACTACGAGAAGAATTTCACAGAGAACTCAAAGACTTAAGTTGAAACAAGGCCCTGGGAGCGGACGACATTCCGTCAGAACTACTGATAGACTTGCGTGAGCCAGCCATGTCAAAACTCTGGTGTGCGGGATGTGTGACACTGGCGAAATACCCTAACACTTCAAGAACGTAACAGAGAAAGCAGGTGCTGACAGGTGTGAATATTGCCAAACTATTAGTTAATTAAGTCACGGTTGCAAAATACTAATATGAATTTCCAGAACAATGGAAAAGCTGGTAGAAGCCGACCTTGGGGAAGATCAGTCTGGATTCCGTAGAAATGTTGGAACACGTGAGACAATACTGAACCTACGACTTCTCTTGGAAGATAGATTAAGGAAAGGCACACCTACGATTATAGCATTTGTACACTTAGAGAAAGCTTTTGACAATGTTGACTGGAATACTCTCCTTCAAATTCTGAAGGTAGCAGAGGTAAAACACAGGCAGCGAAAAGTTATTTACAGCTTTAACAGAAACCAGACGGCAGTTATAATAGTCGAGAAGCGTGGAAGGGAAGCAGTGGTTGCGAATGTAGTGAGACTAAATTGTTGCCTATCCCGATGTTATTCGATCTGTACATTGAGCAAGCAGAACGGAAAAAAAACTCGGAGAGGGAATTAAAGTCCAAGGAGAAGAAATAAAAGCTTTTAGATTTTGCCGATGAAATTGTAATTCTCTCAGATGCAGCAAAGGACTGTGTATGTGTGAATTTCTAAGGGACCAAACTGCTGAGGCCATCGGTCCCTAGACTTACACACTACTTAAACTATCTTAAACTAACTTATGCTAAGAACAAGACACACACCTTTGCCCGAGGGAGGACTCGAACCTCCGGCGGGAGCCGCCACGCAATCCGTGACATGGCGTCTATAACTGCGCGGCCACTCAGCTCGGCAGCAAAGGACTCGGAAGAGCAGTTGAACAAAATGGACAGAGTCGTGAAAGGAAAATACAAGATGAACATCAACAAAAGCAAAACAAGGATTACGTAGTGTAGAATGAAATCAAGTAATGGTAAGGAAATTGGATTGGGAAACGAACCACATGAAGTAGTAGATGAATTTTTCTATTTTAGCAGCAAAATAACTGATGGTTCAAATGGCTCTGAGCACTATGGGACTCAACTGCTGTTGTCATAAGCCCCTAGAACTTAGAAGTACTTAAACCTAACTAACCTAAGGACATCACACACATCCATGCCCGAGGCAGGATTCGAACCTGCGACCGTAGCGGTCGTGCGGTTCCAGACTGTAGCGCCTTTAACCGCTCGGCCACTCCGGCCGGCAAAATTACTCTCTAAGTAGAGAGAATATAAAATGCAAACTGGCAATAGTAAGAAAAGCGTTTCTGACGAAGAGACATTTACTAACATCGAATATAGATATAAGTGCTAGGAAGTCCTTTGTGAACGCATTTTTATGGAGTGTAGCCGTGTATGGAAGTGAAACGTGGAAGATAAACAGTTCAGACAAGAAGAAAATAGAAGCTTTAGAAATGTGGCACTATAGAAGAATGGAGGAGGAGATTAGTGTTTAACGTCCCGTCGACAACGAGGTCATTAGAGACGGAGCGCAAGCTCGGGTGAGGAAAGGATGGGGAAGGAAATCGGCCGTGCCCTTTCACAGGAACCATCCCGGCATTTGCCTGAAGCGATTTAGGGAAATCACGGAAAACCTAAATCAGGATGGCCGGAGACGGGATTGAACCGTCGTCCTCCCGAATGCGAGTCCAGTGTGCTAACCACTGCGCCACCTCGCTCGGTATAGAAGAATGCTGAAGATTTGGTGGTTAGATCATGGAACTAATGAGGAATTACTGAATAGAACTGGGGAGAAAATATATTTGTGGTACAATCTGACTAGAAGAAGGGATGGGTTGATGGGACACATTTTGCTCAGACGTCAAGGGATCACCAATTTAATCTTGGAGGGAATGCGGTGGAGGCGGCTGGGGGAGGGGAGTCAAAATTGTAGAGAGAGAGACCAAGATATGCACATAGTAAGCGGATTCAGAGGGATGTAATTTGAAGTAGTTATTCGGAGATGAAAAGGTTTGCACGGGATAAAGTAGCGTGGAGAGCTGCATCAAACCAGTCTTCGGACTTATGAACACAACGACAACAATAGAAAGCTACTTCTCACCATCAAGTACCTTCTTTTCCTGACTTTGTACATTATCGACATACTGTACTCTACTCAATGCTAAAAATTAAATTATTTCAGGAGTAAGCTGTCGCGCCTATTTACGACCATTTTTACTGTCGACTCTTTGAGATAAGAAAGACTACTACTGGAACGTAGTTATACCTACTCAAGTGATAAAGTTGGTTCCCACCACAGTCGTGACTACAGATTCATTTCTCTTTTGACAAAGGCGAGAAGGCAACAGTATCTGCAAGTTTAAAGCTGCCGTCAGCCGGATGATATTCAGACACTCTGCTCGGGAAGTTATAGTTGGGTCGGGTATCAGTATACCATTCAAAAAAATGAAGTCCGTACATTAATACCTGTTTCATACATAATCATTAATTAACTTGACTGGAATTATCCAAGTATAGCAGGTCAACGTGATACGTTACCGAACGCCGACGAATTACTAACTTACTTTGATGGTTTTAGGTAGATCGTCGATGCTGTCGGTAGTAGGTCCTCTGCCTTCGGAAATCATCGCTAAACCATGTTCAGAAATGGTTCAAATGGCTCTGACCACTATGGGACTTAAATTCTGAGGTAATCAGTCCCCTAGAACTTAGAACTACTTAAACCTAACTAACCTAAGAAGATCACACACATCCAAGCCCGAGGCAGGATTCGAACCTGCGACCGTAGTGGTCTCGCGGTTCCAGACTGTAGCGCCTAGAACCGCTCGGCCACCCGGACCAGCGCTAAATCATGTTGAACATGGCCATACGTACCAGCAATATAGTGTGGACTTTTTAATTGGTTGCTGTCAGAAGTGCCGTGCTCAACATAATACTTCCGTGAACACCAGTCAGCGAACAAATGCTCCTGCGTAGTGAAATGAATAAACTGTTACTCTTTATCTGCGGAGGTCATTGGCTATGAACAGAATTTAATTAAATCGAATTTTCTGCTACAGTCCACACCTGTGGCAGTTTTTTTACAAAGTGCACACGGACATCTAAATGTTGGAGGCAGATCATGAAGTAATTACAAAAGTGGCCAAATTTTTAGGAGCTAGAAAGTTGACAGAAATCTTATTCTGGCAAGACAAAACGTTCCAGGAGGGTTTTAATGAAAATAGAGTCGTAGCGAAATT